>NW_015400954.1:0-5712 GCF_001527695.2 Protobothrops mucrosquamatus
TTAACACATTTTAAAATCTTTGGAGTTAATTCATGTCTAACTTATTGCACTGATTCCAGTGGGACTGAGGTACAAGTAGCCAGAACATAGAATCACAGAGTTGGAAACAGCTATTTACTTTATTGAGTCTAAATTCCTGTTTAATGCAGGAATGCAAATTAAACCATCTCTAGCTGCATAGCCTCTGCTTTAACACAACCAGGTGAAGGAAAATTTTACCATTTTTTCTGTATAATTACTTCCATTGTCAAACTGCTGTTATTGTTAGAAGTCTTATCTTACATTAAATTGGAATTTGCCTTATCACTATCTACATTATTCTTCACTCTTGAACATTCTTGACCTTCTTAAGACATTCTTTCACATATCTGAAGATACTGTAGCTGCCATAGGCCAGCTCATGTGTTTCTTGATCTCTCTTCATAGCACTTGGTTTCTAGTCCCCAAATCACTTCCTTTTTTCTTTTCTTTTTTCCTGAATCTGTTCCATGAATTCCTAAAGTGAGATTCCCAGAACTACGCTACTCAAAATGGGCCTGTAAAAAAATAAATAAAGCAACTCTTTGCATCTGATGATTTGGCAACTACAGTATATTACTGTTAATGTATTCTATTCATTTTTTTTGTTATGCCACTTTGCAGATTCATATCTATTTATGCCGTTAAGCATGTCCTGCTTTACCTCCAAATTTGACTTCTGCTTTGTGCTCTTGTCTCTATGGGCTGGTTGAAAAAGGTCCATCCCAAACTACAAGCAGATTTTGACATGGAGCATTTGCAGCATGGGCCCTTTGCAGCCAATCCCCAGAGACAAGGTTACACCCATTTGTTTCTGACTGGCTGCAAACGTCTCAAAGCTGAAAATGCTCTATATAAAAAACCTGCTTGGATTTCGATATGTATCTTTTTTCAGCCAACTTCCAGAGATAAGAAGAAGTCCTTTCGGCAGGCTGCAACAGCTTGCAAACTTCCCTTCTGGCTTTCCTATTGACTTTCTAGGGAAGCTGCCAGAAAAGATTGCAGATGGTGATCACATGATTGTGAGGCATTTGACAATGAGTTGTAAGTGCAAGCAGTTGCCAAGTGCCCAGATCACAATCTTGGGAATGCAACAGCACTACTTTGGGCACAGGTTGTAAGTCCCTTTGTTCAGTGCCATGGTAATTTTGAATGGTTGCTGAATGAATGGTCAATAAGCAAGGAGTACCTACACTTGCACATCTGAAAATGTCTCAGTTGGAACCTTACCAAATATTGTCTGAGGTACAGAAATTTGTCTATTGGTTTTGTTTTTTCATCATTTATCTACAATTTGCAATTCTCCACTCCATTTTTCTTAGTTCCTTAATTTTCAGATGCAGGCTCATTGTTGTATCAAATGGTCTAGCATTCCCTGCAAGTCATTTGCATTAGCAGGGCACATGGGTCTGTACAAAGTTCTGAATGATCTTTTAGAACAAGAGTGACAGCAGAATGATCTTTAAGCAAGAGTGACAGCCGAGGTAGAAAAAAAATGTTACTGCACAGAACATCAATATGTTAAACCAAAGAAATAATTGATAAAGACTCATACAGAAAGTGTCACTAGTACCCGTTTTATTTTCACAGATTAAAGTGAACAACCAAAGAATATCAATATACTATCGTAGTTTGTGATTATAGAACTTGGGACCTAGAAGCAGTTCCATTGCATATGACCGCTGAAAAAAATATCGCAGATGAATTAGCGAAGACTTTTACTTGAATAGGGACACTGTCTGAGGTCCTCACAAATCAGCATACAAAGTTTCAATTTCCATTATTGAAATATTTATACGGAGATCTAGGGATCCGAGGAGGACAAACTAGTTCTTATGATCCAAGATGAATGGACTTATAGAGGGAGTTTCTGGTCTTGTTTGTTTTTTGAAGTTTGTATGCTGGTTTTTTGTTTTTTTTTAGTTCATCTGCTGTTGTCTCTTGGTGGAATTTGATTAGTTAAGAATTTGGTAGTTGGGAATGAATATTTTATTTGGTCTGCTTGATTTGTTGAGTCACTCACCTGTAACTGCATTGCATCAGAAACTCTTTGTAGGTGGAAAAAATATTCTTGAGTCTGTTTGTGTGGCCACAGGCTCCAGATCATGAAAGAAGCAATGGATCATGGTGATAGGATGGCAAGAGGAGGTTAATGATGGTGGTGCCAACTGGAGGCCATGATAGAGGTAGAGGCTGGAATCCCAGGGGCTGTTGGAATCATCTTGGCACCAGATCCAGAAGGACAGAGCTAGAAGAGGCACAATATTTGGAGTGCCTAGAGATGAGCAGGACTGTGCTGTGCTAGAATTCTACAGTTTGAAGCCAGTTACAACAAGGGAAAGACTGAAGACACTGGAAATTGATTGGTCAGCAGAGTCCCGAGGTTGGTAAGTAAAAATGATACAGCAATTGAAAAGGACAAAAAAATTGGTGGAACTATGAACTGGCAGGGCCATGAGGACTGGAGACAGAAGGAGGCCTGGTATTTGGAAGATGCCTCTGCCTCCTGAATGTTGGACAACTAGATATTGATTGGGAGCTGTTATTGGATTTATATGGCTGTGGGGCTCCCTGGGTGTCCAGATGTTTCACAGTTGCAGAGTGCTTAAGACAGAGCAGCTGGTGGGGGCCCTGGTTATGTTGTTGTTGGTTGTTGTTTGGTGTGAGTAGGGATTCTGTTTGGAGGATGGGCGGTATGGATAGATAGATCTGGGATAGAGGAACTGAGAATGAGGGTGGGCAGGGGAAATATGACAGTAGGAGCATTACTGATGCAGTCATGCAGAGAAAGATATTGTGGCATCTGTGGATAAGTCATACTCAGAGATGCCAGGAATGCTGTTTGAGAGTAATCCCAGTGCCTGATCCTTAGCCTTCATCCTCAGGAATAGGTAGATGGATCCTGGGTGGTCCCAGGTTCAACTGCTGCTTTTGAATTCTGGATTGGTGTATAATGAATCTGTACTCATCTGCAATCCAATTGTGAATGACCATGCAATCTGGAATGATGTGATGGAACCACCGGCTGAAGGGAAGGAGAGCCCACCATGGAGAATAAAGAGACATTTCAGTTTAGAATCCTTTTGGGGGGAGAAACCCTTAGTTTATATCTGCTGTGTCCCAAGAGAAGGCAGACAGTCTGGTGAAATTCTTGTAATATAAGTGAGCCACTATAAAATATGTGCTTGGGGCTATCCACAAGAAGTTCTGGTTGCTTGAACCCAAAACATGCATAAGTGAGACTTAGGGGGATTCCCTCTTGGAAGTATACCCACTTGCATTTCAGTTTGTCTCTAGTCACAACCTTAGGGGGAGGGTGTGGCTGTTGTCATCCAAGTGTTGTTGAAGGCCCTTAATGGCTTCTGACATTCAGGTAACTGGATGTGAGACTTTCTGGTTTAAATTGGGTTTTAACAGTTGGATTAATTGCTGGTATACTGCCCCCCATTACTGCCTAGCATCACCCCTACTTTAGTTGCTGGATTCATTTGTGGGTTGACAGAGGAATCCCTGAGATTGATGGTTGTTTTTGGACTGGAATAGATAAACGACTGAGACCTTGGACTGGATTGCACCTATATGGCAGAATCTGAGTGCTGATTCTGAAATGTTCCTTAGTTTTACAAAATGCTCCAGGAGATGAAATGTCAGAAGTGATGCCTAGGATTCCATTGTAGAAAGACAATGAGCAAATCTAACTAGACACAAGAGCCCATATTTGGGCTTACACCATGGCAATGAGTGTGGTGAAACATTGCTATTTCTTTCTGTTAATGTGTCTGCTGATAGGTGCCCACCAGCTCTTTTTATGGTGACCTACTCGTGACCTACTGGTGGGGAATACATGTGCCTTCTGGCAGACAAAATACATTTGCTCAAATTTGGACTCTTACTAGGCAAGTAATGTTATCTGGGCTGTGTTTGATTATGTTACTGTACTATCAAGGAAAGTCCTTCTCTGTGTTATCTCAGGCACCTATATCTTAGATCCTGATCCCTTCTGGGTTATTAAACTGGCCCAGGAACAGACCACAGCATAGGTCCATAAAGTGATTTCAGCCTCTTTGAAAGAGGAGTATGGTGGTATGTCTCCTCCTTAAGAAGTCATTCATCGACTCTTCCCTGTTGGATAATTACTGTATAGGTCAATTTCCAATCTTCCCTTACTAGAAAAGATTGGGTAGATAACAGTTATAGAAAATCTTGGAAAAACAGATTATCTAGATTCATTTTAGTATAGTTTCAGGCCAGGGCACAGTACAGAGACAAGTGTTGGTTGCACGTTTTGAACTGTTCATTCCTATATTTATACCCCATACTTCATTGGTAATCAACAATAAGAAAACACCAGTCATTTCATAACCTGACAAAGATATCAAAGAATAAAATGTATTTTCATTAAATGCATTTGATGCAGACAAACAGACATTTTGTTGGGGAATAATACCAGGAAGGGGTTATTCATTTTATTTTTTTGAGTAGTATTACACATGGTTCCTAGGAGGAAATGGCTACAGAATAAAAAAAAAAAAGGGGGGGGGGAATGAAAGAAACAAGAATGAAGGTAAAATGACTCCTGGAAGAGAAAGTACAAGTCCTGTAAAAAAAAAAAGCATTCAAAGATAAATTAATCTTCCAATAGAATGAATGGACGGTGGATGCAAAAAATAGAACATGTGGAAGTGAAAAATGGTATCACACAATGCCACATAGGCTGTGGAGTTATGCCAGTAGGAAATAAGAAAAAGGGTGCTTGGTAGAATAATTAGATGAAATAAACTGTAAGTTATATAAGAAAAGAAATCTTAATGATAAACTGTGCACTAACTGAACAAGTTTTGCAAGTTCACTATTCACTTACTGAATTGATGTTATGTTTTTGTTTTTATTTGGTGGGGGTAGATCTTTAGGCACTGGGATGGCACCTTGACATATTTCTCTCATAATTTTTTGCAACCTTTTGTGTTATTTTATTGTGTGTTTTATTGTTCTTTTAATGTGCAGTGAATTATGCTCAGTTAGTTTGGTGTAGTGGTTAGGCACTAAGCTAGAAACTGAGAGATGGTGAGTTCTAATCTTTTTAGGAAAAAAAAGCAGGTTGGTGAGCTTGGGCCAGGAATTCTCTTTCAGCCTTAGGACAGAAGCAATGACAAACTACTTCTAAAAAAATTTGCCCAGAAAATTTCAGATACCAGTCCAGGTAGTTTGAATTTGAATGCATGTCCTTGCGTATATGTGCACGCACACACACACGCACGCACGCACACACACACACACACACAGAGGATTGTGATCCTTTTTTAAAAAAATTAATCATTAAAAAAATTCATGAGATGTCTCAAGAATTATTTATTGTATTATTTATAAAACCAAATGCACAGGTATAATAGGTAATACCTGGCTAAATAGTAGTAACTGTGAGAAGGATTTTGAGTCCTAGTGGACAATCACTTATATATGAGCCATCAGTGTACTGCAGCTGTGAAAAAAGCCAACACAGTCCTAGGCTGCATTAAGAGAGGGATAAAATCAAGACCACCTGAAGTGTTAGTACCACTTTATAATGATCTAGTAAAAATCACACTTGGAATAATGCATCCAGTTTTGGTGGCTACGATATAAAAAAGACATTGATACTATTGAAAGAGTGCAGAGAACAGCAATCCAGGTAACTAGGAGACTAGAGGCTAAAAC
>NW_015400955.1:0-5708 GCF_001527695.2 Protobothrops mucrosquamatus
TTTGCAGCATACTTCCTGATAAATTCTTGGCTTGTCCCCATGATCTGTAGGGCATTATTTGGCCAATTGAACTAATGTGTTTTATGTTATAAATAGAGCCAGAACCACATCACATCAGGGTCACAGATTCCAGGGCTTCCTGTTTATTTGTAAGGGTTTGTAGAAGTTATTTCCAGACTCTCACTAGAAAAATGAAAATTTAGCCACTTTTCAGATATCACAAATCTAAAATGGGAACATTCTGCTATTCTATATCCCAAAGTTAATAATATTAAAAATAATGAGTTCTGCTTTAATTGCTAACTACAGACTCCTAACAATGTGGTCAATGAACTTATTTCTCATAGAAATTTCCTCGCAGATTTCAAACACAGCTTGAACGGACACTAAATGGAAATGCCACAAATAGGATCCCAGAGTTCTTCAACATGGTTCTTCCACATACATTGTAACTACAACTCACAGAATTCTCTGGTAGCATGGGAAACTACTTAGACATCACAACTGAAGTGTAGAAAATTGGGGGAGGCTGGGCCATCCAATCATAAAGACGCTTCTACTTTAACAGATGATTGGGATACAAAGCTCCCCAAATTATTTGTGGAAGTCTCAGGGACAGAAATGAAAAGGGTACACCTGCACTGCTCCCATTCTGTTAAATAAGGTTTGCATACATGAAATTACTTGGTTTTATACTGAAATAATGTATGCTTTTCAGTTCAGTTCAGACTAGGTGAATTAGAACCTGAAGAAAAAAACTGGACATTTCATCAGATAATTAATGGAACCTTGAAGAACAGTCTTTATTGGTATAATTTTCTGAATTACTTAGAATCCTTTTTTTTTTTTACTTCCAAAGCAGTATGTAACACTTCAAATATTCTACCAAGACAAATCATTTGCCTAAATTTTTAAAAAACTGTTGACTGATGTTGGAAGGTAAATATTAAGGGATTAAATAAAATGTTACTGTGTCCTGCTGGCCCTTCAAAACTCTTAGAAGACCTGGATGTGCTTCAGGGCTCCAGTGCCTCGTGTGTTGGTGATATGGCTGGCTATATAAATTGATTTTAATAAATTAAAAAATCCAATATAATATATAGTGTAGTACTTCCTAGGATGTAGTCTAACACTAACAGCAGACATCATATGTCTTAGGACTGTAAATTTACTCAAATGGTAACTAGACAGTTTGAGCAAATGTTGTTGATAGTCAAAATATATTCTTTCAGAAATAGAAATATTTGCTAAAATTGAAGTATTTCACTATTTCAACTTCTTTTCACTCACCTGGGCAAAGTAACTATAAGGACCAGATAAAATTGGAAAGGAAATCCACTTTAGTTTGGGAATTTATATTTTTTTTCCTGCCCAGCCTAGAAGCAGTGAGGGCATAAACAGCAAATATGTTGTCACCTGAATGATGGAAATATAGTTTTCAGAGGGTTTTTTTTTAGTTTTGAGGGGTTTAAGGGGCAGTCTCCCTCCCCCCCAACCTGGCTTTATATTTTGCCTCCTAGCCTCCCAAATGGGTAAAAATGAACCCAGATTTGGAGTGTTTTCGTGTTTCTGAAGGGATGATATATCTGCAAGATTTAAGACCATCACTTTGTCTCTTGAAATCTGCCCCCTTAATAGAAGGTCTGACAATTCCAGGGAGCTCTGGGGGTTGCAGGATTGTGCATGGCCAGTAGGCTACAAGCTGTTTACTTTCGCAGTAAATGATATTGGAAAAAAAGATGGCAAGGCACTTAAGGGTAGTCCCAAATTTACAGCCATTCCATTAGTGACTGTTCAAAGTTACAACAGCGCTGAAAAAAGTGACTTATGACCAGTTTTCATACTTACATCCGTTGCAGCATCCACATGGCCGGTCACATTATCAGAATTCAGGCAGTTGGCAACTGGCTTGAATTTATGACAGTTGCACTGTCCTGGGGTCATGTGTAACCTTCCCAGCCAGCTTCCGACAAGCGAAGTCAATGGGGAAGCCAGATACGCGTAACGACTGCATGATTCACTTAGCAACTGCAGCGATTCATTTAACAACTGTGACAAAAAAGGTCATAATTTAGAGTGTGACTCACTTAACAGCTGCCTTGCTTATCAGTGGCAACCTGGGGCTCAGTTGTGATTGCAAGTCAAGGACTAGCTGTATTTCTAGCAACATTAAATTCAACAATTCTTTAAACACATTAGCAGCAGAGATCCAGGTAAAGGCCCTGCTGGACACCTGGAAAATTAGAAGAATATTAATGCAGTATGAGGACATTTAAAAAGCAAGGTCTGTTTTGCCAACCTCTGAGGCATGTTTGGCAGAGATTCAAGAAAACCTGTTGTTTCTTTGTTAGATTTATATCCTGCCTTTCATATGGAAACTCAAGGCAAGATTCAGAGTTTCCTCAACCTGCTGTTTTTTCCCCCTCACAACAACGACCCTGTGGGTTGAGTTGAGCTGAGAGGGAATGACCGACCCAAAGTCATCCACTGCACTATCATGACTGGCTAGGGAATTCTGGGAGTTGAAGTTCACACATCTTAAGGTTCCCAAAGTTGAAAAACCCTGCACTTAGCCATTGGCATTCCAGCTTTCTTCTCTTGCAGCAGCCAGATTGCAGAACTTGCTCCTTCTGGAGGCTCTGTTATTTCCTCACTGTGGTCAAAGCAGGCAAAATTATATTGAAGAAGTGTGTGACTGAGAGAGCTGATCTATATTTGTAACACTTCATATAATATTTGCAACCATTTGTAAGTGTTGTTACCAGGTGGACAAGACATGCAGGTTTCTAAGGGTTCATCCATACATTCTCCCTAACACCCCTTGAAGACATCTTGCTAACTGTCCTTTAAGGACAAGGCCTTCATGATGCAGCCCTCATTCTATTCCTGGCCCACAATTGTGGCTGCCCAACCTTGTAGTTATGTTAAAAAGGCATTTTCTGCTTTCTCCCAAACAAGATTTACTATGTGCGTGATTTGCAGTGTTTCGGCAGCAACCCCAGGGATGACAAGCTGGGATTTGCCCAGATCTTCTTAGCTGCTTTAGTTGCTGGAGGCACCCCCCACCCAATCCTCCCCAGACTCATCTCCCTGGCATGGGCAGGAAAAGAGATTAGGCATTGGCAGAATATTTTCTAAATTGTTTTCCTTCACTTGTGCCCCACTGAAACTGTTAGGACAGCACCACTCACCAGACTCATTACTGAAACAAAATAGAGGACGCAGCAAATTATGCTGGCATACTTTGGTGCCACTTCACTGGAGGAAAGTACATTCATTTTCCACTGGACCATTACCTGCCCCCTGCTCTGCAGTCTCCTGACTTTCCCCTGCTGTGCTTAAATCTCAGAACGAAGCCTCCTGAAGACACCCCTTTTCAGTCAAGAAGCCGAGGAAAACTGTGTAGAGGATGTGGTAGGAAACCCTACCACCGTCAATGACCCCACAGACGGATCACTTATTCTGAGAAGGAGATAGAAAATTAGAAGCTTTGTGCAACCAATGGATCAATACTTTGTTGATCTGATTTTTAAAGAAAATGGATCCCGAACTTGCAGGAAACACACACACAATATCCCTGCCAAATTGAATTTGTTTGAATTGCTTTTTGGTATGAAGCCTTTTAAACTTCCCAGTCTAGCCTAGGCTCTCACATTTCCTGGTGGTCTTCCATGTACTAATTAGGTCTGTCCTTATTAGCATTTCCAAAATCAAGCAGGGCCAACTAGGTGCTGCTATGTAGCTTTGGATTGACTGTTTTCTGCAGTGAATTATGTCACTGCTACAGTCCTATGGTCTTCAGATAAAAAAAAATGGGATTCACAGTTTGCAGTTTAGCAGAATTGGATCAAGATTAGCACTGATGTTTTGATAAATCACATTGCAAACTTGTTTCCACAGTCTCCTTCCTTAATCTGTTTTTATGAGGCTGTTAGCCGCCCTGAGTCCTATGAGGAGAAGGGCGGGGCACAAATTAAATTATTATTATTATTATTATTATTATTATTATTATTATTATTATTATTATTATTATTATTATTATACCTTTTCAATTTGAAAAAAAGCTACTTTAACTCTAGGCTTCCCTACAGGTTCTACTGTAGAATGCACAACTAGAACAGTTGTTTTCTTCTTCAAAGAGATAAGGCTGATTTGAATCAATCCCATATTACTTGGGATGGGAAGTAATTTAATCCAAACCTTCAAGATAGTATATAGCTCATCTTACATACTATTCACCCTCATAAAGAATGTGAATTAGAACTATTGCCCCATCTTCTTATCCAAGGGCGGACAACATATATCTCCTATCCATCTTAGTTCTTGGCCTGTTTTTCATTTAGTTTTCCACCTAATTTCCAAAGCTATTTGCAAGTGATGAATCTCAGCCTGTGGCAAGAGCAATCTGTCTTAATATTAGTAGGTAACTACCAGAGAAGGAAGAAAAAGAGAGAGAATTTTTTTTAAAAAAAACAACCAAAAGGGATGTGCCAGAAAGATATTCAATGGGCATATCTTCTCTTGGTTCTGGTCCATTTCAGCTTTTCACATCGTAAGCATGAATGCACCCCAAGATGACTTCTGTGGCTATGCAATCCTGGATAGAAAAAGATGGGCCTATCGCTAGAATCTTTTTGAAACCATTTAATTAAGTTTCAGTTATAGAAACTCCAGGATTGGTGTTCTGTGATTGGTTGGCTCCTTACTTCTTCTTTTGAATTCGGTACAAATTACTATCACTTTATTTTTTAAAAAGTCTTGCTGAATTCATTTGGATTGACTTTCCAATAAATAAGCTTATGATAGAGCATGTTCTGCTAGGATGCCCATTTCTGTGACCTTCACAAAAGCTTATGCCATAATAAATCTCTTAGCTTTTAAGGTGCCACCGGCCTCTCTGTCTTTGATGTAAGACAGCAGGTATGAATTTTCTACTTTTCCAATAATCTTTATCACTGGATTGTGATGCTAAAGAAAGAATCTGGATTGAACGTTAAATCCTCCCCCCCCCCAAAAAAAAAATAAACATAACCATTCCATCTGGATCACTTCCTTTGGATCTAAACATTTAATTAACTTACATTTATTACTTATCCTCTTATTCTATCCCATTCCTTCATAACACCACTTAGGCTCCATAATCATATCAATATTATTTTATTGAAAGCATAATCTGAAACCCTTTATCTATTTCAGTAGTTATGCAAATACGGTACTTTTTTTTACATAGAGGTATTACAGCCAATCACCATTAGGTGTCCCCTAGCTATAAGTATTCCTAAATATAATATTATTACCATGTAACAATAGAAACCATGAATGGTTAAATTCCCAGAATTTAATTCAGTTGTTTGTTTGTAAAATAAGAACAAACTTCAAAAACGTAGAAGAGCCCCAGTTTGACTCCTGGATTATATAAAGGGATATATTCTGAGAGCCGGTACAGCTACTACAGGAATAATTAAAAACAAAAACAGTAAAGCTGGATAAAGAGGGTCATGTAATTTTTTTTCTCTTCCGTTTATTTCTTAAAAAATATTATTATTAGCAAGCAGTTCACACCGGTTATACTTTTCTGTCAAAATATGCTGGTTCTTGGCTCTCTCTTGATGTGTAGGCAATATATGCAATTTTCCTTTCCTGGAGGCTAAGCAAGAGGGTAAAGAGCTACGTGACTAAAACATCCAAACTTCCTCTTTCATAAGCCA
>NW_015400956.1:0-5708 GCF_001527695.2 Protobothrops mucrosquamatus
TAACTAATGGGCATGCTAATAAGGTATAATAAAAAAGAAGAAGACTTGAGTGGTAAGAATTTAAATCATTGCTCAGCCATGAAAGATACTCAAGAGGTTCCAAACTGAACTGAATTTGAGTGCTTGAGTGTGGTTGCCACTGGCCCATATTAAATTCTTAAAGTCAGTGCTATACATTTCTTCATGTAGCAAGTAAACATACTGGTTTTCATTGTTTGTGTCTGTATTATATCGCGATGCTTATATATTTCAATATTATTGTTGTATGCTGCTGAGAGTTCCTTGATTATGATGGTTCAGAAATCCAGTATTTTCAAATATTTGTCAAGGAGGGGACTGTGATGGAGTTAAGTGGGACAAAAGTGTGATAAAAGTGCATTATAGAGCATGGAGGATTATTAGTGTAGAGCTAATGTTTAAAATGCTACTTCTTTCTCTTTACAGAATTCATCATGTATCATTTTTGCTGCAAGACATGCAAGTGCTTCTACAGTAAGTTGTTTTTTTTTCATTTCTTGTAAGATGTACAAAATCTGTTGGTTGACAATTTGAGTCTTGATTATACCGAAGACCAGTCTAGGTTGGTGACTGCATTATTGGTGTGCTTGGTGTCAGTATATATTCTTTTCAAATTCAGTAGCTCCTTCCCATTGTCAATACATTTCAGGAGATAGAGGAGTAATTTGCAGTTGTTTGACCATTTATGCTTATGATGAGAATTCATAGTAGAACCATAAATACAGTGTTGTAGTTACTGGAGAAAGAAGAAGTGATAGTTTTTCATGTTGATTTTTAAGTTCGGAAGATTTCAGAAGCACTCCCATAGCTAGGCAAAAATGCTGTTTTGTTTAAAGTTTTGTATTTCCATTGAAATGCTATACCAGGGGTAGGCAACCTTGGCTCTTTTATAATTCGTGGACTCCAACTCCCAGAATTCCTGAGTCAGCATGGCTGACTCAGGAATTCTGGGAGTTGAAGTCCATGAGTCATAAAAGAGCCAAGGTTGCTTACCACTGTGCTATACCAATGGTTTTAACATATGATACCATTGATAGTCCATGCCTTTTTAATTTGTATGCAAGAAAACTAATGGGAAAAACAGGTTCAGATTACTTATAACTGTGTGAAGAGAAAATAGTCTCCAATCTCATCTCATTCTTTTGTGCTCAGGTAAAATAAGATGATGAGCAAAAATGGTACAAAATTACTAAATCTTTAAAAAATTAAATCAAGATTTTTGAAGTCATTTTCATCAGCAAGTTATGAAACCACTAGATTAAAGCATAGGCAATTCGCTAACACAACAAAATGGTAAATGTGAAAAATTTGAAAATGTGACCTGAAGGGGAAAAAAGTATAGAAATAACAAAAAGGGGCTGTGGAATCTACCGAGTGAACCAGATGTCATGGTATTAGGACAAAACTTTTCTTCATGTAGATTGCGCCCAGGATTACTGTAAAATAGTTATTAAACAATTATGAACAATATTTTATTTCATATATTTACTTTTTTTCTCTCTCATGTACCACTTTTCTAGGTTGGTTTTCTACCATTGACAATAGTTGATTTGTTGCGTATAACATTAGACATTATTTGATTTTCAGAACCTGAAAGATGTTCTTGCGAATATGATACCCAAAGAACAAGCAAGACTTAAAAGCTTCAGACAACAACATGGCAGTACTGTCATTGGACAAATCACTGTAGATATGGTAAGTTGTATTGCTCTGCAAGAGAGAGGGGAGAATACATCAGTGCGCAATTAGTCTGGCTTCTGTACCCTGCAAGAAATGAAATTGTTATCTTCAGACAAAATTAATTGTAAAGGAGCATCTTTGCTGTTGTTCTCTTTAGAGATGTTCTCATCTGGTGAAATGCCTTTAGGGAGACGATGGTACATTGCTGGAATGCTCTGCATTCCGGACATTAGTATGAGGTTTAGATAAAAAAATAATAATCAGAAAATGTTTGAGTATATGAAAAAAAAAGGAATAAGATTCAAGTCCAACTGTAGATTACATAAGATTCAGCTTGAATGTCTCAAGTTAAAAGGTGGCAAAAATCAGGACTAGAATTAACCTCTCTGGGATCTTGGAGAACTGCTTAGTATTTGTTTCTCAATGATCTGCATTATGTAGAAACTATTTTCTTCATATTTGAATGATTTCACCTCTCGTGCTTAGTCTCCTAAAAATGAAAGAGGTTCTTGACTTGGAACCTACTGCTGGTGGTGAATTGATCTTAATTAAGGATGTGTCCACCTCTTTTTTCAGAGCGAATAACAATAGATTTGATTCTGAACAGAAAATTATATCAAACAGTTCAGAATCTGCAACCTGCATGCATCTGACAAATTAAAGCCTTTGCATAATATCTCTTCCTTAATTTATTCTGAAACGTGTACTACTTTGTGTAATACTGCTTCTGCTTATCAGAGAGGTAACTAGCACTACCCAATCTTCAACCCCTGGAAATCTTAATCACTTCTCTATCTTTTAAAGTTTCTATTCACATGGTACCGATAACTTTCCACCATATATCTACAGTTCTAAATGTCTGCATGCTCACAGCTATGTCATACTAATAATAAATTAGAAGCTGAGTACCATCTTACATCACAATACTGGGTTTGGTCACTGTTTCAGCTTTGGTCTAATTTCCTGCCTTAGTTTAAGATTCAGCCAGTAACAGCTGATATTTCTTCACTTATTTAGAAGTGAAGAAGTATCAGCTATTACTGGTTGAATCTTAGGCACATGGGCTAGGGAAGCAACATTTGATTTGATATTTACATCAGATATTGCTTCCCTAGCCCATGAGTTCCGATTTCCTGTAAGAAATTACATTTTCTTCTTGTTGGATACACTCTTGTCCATTCATTTTGGTTGCATATCCTAGGTTTGTTTATCCAGTAGGCCTGGGCCTTCAAATTACATTGCAATCCTTAGGAAATGTACAGACTGTTCTATGCACAAAGAAGCTAGTTTAATTATCTACCGTATGACTGGACCAAAGCTGTTTGCCAATAAACATTAGAGCTCAGATTGAGCTCAGGATTGCTCTGGTGGGGATCATGCTTGTGAAGGAGGTGGTCTGGCTTGGGAAGCCAACTTGATTACTGCTTTCTGATTAAGCAGCAGGTGGAAGCAGTGGCTAGGGGAGCTTTCACCCAATTTATGCACCATTTAACAATCCTACTTAGATCAGGATGCCCTGGTGAGGGTAACTCACACTTTGATTGCTACTCAGTTGGAATACTCTTAATACACTCTAATTAATACACTCTATGAGGGGCTGCCTTTGGAAATGACCCAGAAGTGCAGCTGTTACAAACCACAGTGCAAGAATGCTGATGGGAGAATCCCAAAAATCTAGAGTAACACCTCAATGAAATTGACACACTGGTTATGGGTAGGCTCCCAGGCTCAATTAACAATGCAGGTTATCCCTTTAAAACCTAAATGGCACGTTGTAGAATAGGATTTGTCCATGTGGAACAGTCATGTAAAGAAGATCTGCTAAAAGTCCCTACAAGATGCATTAGACATGAACAAGATACGAGGCCATCTCGATAGTAGCCCTCATTTTGTGTATTGCAAGCTTTTATATTCCCTCCCTCCATAAATTCATGTAGCCCCTACATTCTTTGCTGTTCCAAAGCAAATGGTAAGTCTTCTTTAGCTTAAGCTGAATGGGGGATGCCAAGATAGCTTCAAGTTTTCCTAATGTTTGTTGTTTTAATTTGAATCTATTTTGCCCATTACTCAGAGTCCTTGGTGATTAGGGAAGTTCAGAAATACTGACAGATAAAAGAAATAAATTTTGACATTACTGCCTCAAGGTCTAGTTTTTCTTCTCCAGCTTTCCACAAGCCAGCCTATGCTAATGAGGAGAATTATATCTCCTATTATTCACTCCAAGCACATCCAATTGGCCATGACAGTTTGGCTTAAAGAAAGTGGTAGTTTAAAACATCCAGAGAGTACCATCTTCAGAAAGTTATTGATACAAATCTTTGGGACGAGTTTAGGAAACTTCATTTCTGGCATTGCTCAGTAATTGATGTAAAAGTTTAACTTGTCAGGAAAAGCCTAGTCATGATTAAGCAATGCAGCAATATTGTTGGTTTTATTTGTAACCCGGTTCTTTCCCAAGCGTGGAGCTGCCAAAGCAGTTTTCTTGATTTCTATTAACTTCCTAGGCTGTGCCAAGCCTCGCTTTGTTTCTGAATTAGAATTCATCTCATTAGTTGCTTTTAAATTGATGTGAAACACTATAGCAGGTTTTCTGAGTGCCAGCTGGAAAGCTAGCCTTGATGTTTGTTAAAAAGTGCTGTTCTATTTGACCTGATTGAAGCTGCTGTTCTAGAGAAAAAAAGTGGATAGAAAGGGGAAGAATTAAGGCAAACAGGGAGCAAGAAACACTGTTAAAACTTATCACTGTTGTGTTTCAGAGTGGTAAAAATGATGGAAAATTACTAAAACCTGGGAACAATTCTGCACCAATTTTTCCATGCATGACATATAAAACGTGAAATACATGCAAAAGTATATCAACAAGCTAACTGCAAATATGACTTAAATCACCTCAGACTGAATGGAGAAGGGGAACGTGGAGAAACGAGGAAGCCTGAAGACTCAGACCCAATTTCTGTCAATTACTGTCCAGTCAGATATTTGTGGGGACAGACATAATCAAACAAGGCAGGAATTTTTCTGCCTTCTACATTGGGTTAACTAGAGCAGGGCTTTTCAACCAGTGGTACGAGTACCACCTGTGGTACATTGGCACCTGGCAGGTGGTACGCGAACATCCTAGAAAAGTGGTAGTGGGGGAGGGGAATGAGCTGAACCGGTGGCAGCACCGCACAAGCCTGAGCGAGAGATGGCTGGAGCTGCAGGGCTGTCAGGGCTCAGCAGAAGCGCCAGGATCAGCGCCAGGCTCCAGCTGGAGCTCGGTGCTGATCCTGGTGCTTCCGCTGAGCCCTAAAGAAGCACCGATCAGCTGGAATGTTGCAGCATCTCCAGGGTCTTGTGATTTACATTCAGATGCTTGGCAACCGATTCATATTTATGACGGTCACAGTGTCCCAGGGTCATGTGAAGTGACCAAAACCTGCTGCAACCACCCAGCAGACGGGGGGAATAAAAACCAAACACCTCCCACCCCACCCCCACTGCCAATCCTCAACAGAAATGCTCACAACAATGAAAACCTCGGACAGGAGGAAGAGCGCCGCCGGGTGGGCAGGCAGGTGTCTTGCTCGGCTGTGGCTTGGGGGGGCACTTTTTTCAGTGCCATTGTAACTTTGAACAGTCACTAAGCGAACTGTTGTAAGTCGAGGACTACCTGTACTTTATCACTTTTTTCCTTTTTGGGGGGGAGGTCATCAAGGTTTTGACACCTTGCTAGGCGACTGGTGGTACTCGGATGTTGCCATATCTTAAAAGTGGTACAATGGGTGAAAAGGTTGAAAAGCCCTGAACTGGAGGATTACGGTGAAGGCAAATTTCTCCAGCAGATGGTGGTGTAGAGTCCACAGGATGGGTTATTGATGCAATCCTGCTTAGCAGAAACTAAGACAAGAAAAAACTCTTGCCACGCCTCCCTCTGGGCGTGCCTTCCCCAGTTTTTTGTCTTAGTTCTCAGCTTAGCAGACGTGTTTTTCTTTGCTCCGCAAGGCTCCAGACTAGGCCTAATAGCCTTT
>NW_015400956.1:10201-13579 GCF_001527695.2 Protobothrops mucrosquamatus
TCGTTTGGAGCTTTGCGTCTGCCTTTTGCGCCTCGACATGTGCCAAAAACTGGGGAAGGCACGCCCAGAGGGAGGCGTGGCAAGAGTTTTTTCTTGTCTTAGTTTCTGCTAAGCAGGATTGCATCAATAACCCATCCTGTGGACTCTACACCACTCTGCTGAGAAAAGGCGTTCAGGTAAGAACAACGCCGCTTTCTCCTTGTTTTAAGTAACTCTCTTTCTTCTCCAGCTCTACGGTGGCATGAGGAGTATGAAAGGGCTAATATACGAGACCTCTGTCTTGGATCCTGATGAGGTAAGGAGGGCAGAATGGGCGCCATTACTTTTGCAGTTAGCTCTTAGCCTCTCAGTTGAAATGTGGTTTCTTATCCTGTTTCCTGGATTGGTTTTTAGGGCATTCGTTTCCGTGGCTACAGCATTCCCGAGTGCCAGAAGCTGCTACCCAAAGCCCCTGGAGGTGCGGAGCCCCTTCCCGAAGGTCTCTTTTGGTTACTGGTGACAGGAGAAGTTCCTTCCCAAGAACAGGTAATAAGACATGGCAAACATTGCTGGCAGGCTGTCACGTTCATCCCACTTAAGTGACCTGCAAAGTGATTGTGCAACCTTTTTTTGTGTCTAGAGAACTGCTGGAGAAAACAGTAAGAGCTCTATAGTAATGACGAGAACAGCCAAGACCAAGGGCGTTGGTGTTGGGATAGCACTTTCCCCCCTAGGTATAGATGTGTAACGTTGTGGTTTTCTTTTCCTAGGTGACTTGGGTGTCTCGAGAGTGGGCGAAGAGAGCGGCCCTGCCTTCCCATGTAGTGACTATGCTTGACAACTTCCCCACCAATCTTCATCCCATGTCACAGCTCAGTGCTGCTGTCACAGCTCTCAACAGCGAGAGCACTTTTGCCCGCGCCTACTCTGAAGGAATTAGCCGGACCAAGTACTGGGAGGTAAGCCACAAGCGGCAAGCTTTCCACAAGCATTGGTAGACGAGGTTATAGAGGTGACTTCAAGCTTGGCGCGGTTACGAGTGTGTGTACCTGTACCGTGGCAGGATTTTCTTCACCATCTGATTGAGCTATATAGAATTAAAATCCAGAATTATTTGTTGGAAAATGTAGGTATGTGTGTATGTATGCATCAACAGAAAATGCATACGTGAATGGCCTTGGCTGTGCCATAGGACAATTATAGTTCATAGTGCAGTCCCTGTCCTGTACTTGTTTTTCTCTGAGCTTCTTTTTTAAGGCTGAAAATAAAAGACTATACCTGTTAAAATTTAGAAACTGGAGTAAACCTTTTGGTAGTTTTTCTTGGTCAAAGTTTGATCGTGCTCTGCATAATTGAAAGCACAACTAAAGTCACAGCAAAATCTGAAGATTGTTTCTGCAGAATCTTTTTATTGCACCTGCCAATTGAAAACTTTGTGTACAATATATGTAAATGCTGCTAAATACAAATTTGATTCTAGGGCTGATTTGCTAATGTTAAGTACTATGCTGCTTAACCCAGTGTTTCTCAACCTTGACAATTTTAAGGCATGTGGACTTCAACTCCCAGAATTCCACAGCCAGCATTGCTGTGGAATTCTGGGAGTTGAAGTCCACATGCCTTAAAATTGTCAAGGTTGAGAACCCCTGGCTTAACCTATCAGGATTTTGATAGGGATGTAAGCTTACCTCTGAACCAGCAATTACAAAGGAAAAAAAATCTAGCAAGTTAACTTTACTAAATTTTGAATTACTTACTACTAACCATTCAGTTAACCCAGTCATTGACTTTTCTTTCCTGATAATCCTGTTACTGCTCAATCATTTCAGATCCTTTGTGTGACCAAGTAGACACAATTTCTTTAGGATCGTCCTGTTAGCACATGGTAAATGACAAGAGTCAGTTTAGCATATGACCTTGGTTCCTAATCTCTGGACTCCGACTGTGGCTGTCCTGGTAATATGAGACCTTGAGCGTAATGACATGTGCCCTGGCCTCTGTGCACAGCCCTCTGGACTGAGGCAAGGAGACTTTGGTCTGGCTGTATAGATCTTTATCTGCCAGGAGGTGTTGCTGTCTGATTTGCAAATGACAGGGGGGCGGGGAGACGGTGCTAATTTTACTTTGGCTGTAATCTTTTCAGCATACGGTTTGAAACTGGGGGAGTCTGTTAGAAGAGATTAGTTTCTTTCCAAAGAAGAGTGATAGCTTTGGTTCTATCCTTGCCACTGATGATATCTGGTCTTGAAATGAGGGGAAGAATGAGATCCTGTGGACTTTCAGGATGCATCAGTTTTCCCTTCTCCGCCTCTGTCATTCTTCAAGTTTTCCGTAGAGAAAGAGCCAAACGTTCCTATGCCTCCTGCTCATAGAAAACAGCTGGACATGCGGGACAGAGCAGCCTGATTCAGCAGCTGCTTGGTCAGTGAAGAACTTCCTTCCCAGAGCATTCCCTCTGCAAAAGACAAAAAAGCATTTGCTGCAGAATGAGTGTGAAATCAGTACAGGTAGTCCTTGACTTACAACGGTTCATTTAGTGACTGTTTGAAGTTACAACAGCACTTGGAAAAAAGTGACTGACGGCTGTTTTTTTTACACTTACATTTGATCAAAATTCAGATGCTTGGCAACTGACTCTTATTTATGATGGTTGCCCTGCCCCTGGGATCTTGTGATCTCCTTTTGCCATCTTTTTACAAGCAAAGTCAATGGCAAAGTCAGATTCATTTAACAGCCGTGTTACTAATTCAACAGCTGCAGTGATTCACTTAACACCTTCTTAGGCAAGAAAGGTTTTGACCAAAGTCTGGAACAACCAAATTGGAGCCCAATTTGCTGGCATTCCTTTTGGCCATGTCTTCGACTCCTGTCAATATTGAGTCCTGCAAAATATTTAAGCCAAATATTCGTTGTGGGCTGCATTATGACAGATGTGGCGATGAGTTACTCTTTCAAAAGTGCTCTCTATCTAAATCTCTGTCGGAACAATCTTGGAAAGGCAAAGGTAGCTGGAATCTGATCCTAGTTTCTCTTTTCTTTGATTTCTGAAATAATGCCCTCCTGCCCACTTGTCCTCTAATTTCCCATCCAACCTATGAGGTTGCCTTGACTGTTCTTTCTGCTGCTTCCTTCTACATCAGAGTTCCCATATTTTAATAGAGCTTTATCTGAGCTGTTCACACTCCGCCATGTGTCTGCTGTTTTCTGTCTTCCCTTGCCTTAAATTATTTTTTTTATCTTCCTCATGCCAGCCCCCTTAGTTATGCTTCCTTTTCCAATGTTACAGCTCCCAGGAGTACAGGAATGGCAACATTCATTTTTCTTCCCAATCTAATTATGCTTTGCCTTTGTGGTTACCATAATGTCTTTCCCACATGTCCTTCCCATAAGATCAGAATT
>NW_015400957.1:0-5707 GCF_001527695.2 Protobothrops mucrosquamatus
GAATGCCCGAGATCTATTGCTGTGTATATGAAAATTCTCGTGCATCTACAACCAGGAGCCCCTCTGATGCCTTTTGGGGGGCAATTAGACATCTTGGAGTAGACAAGGAGAGAAGTGTAAGGTTTTTGAACTCTGGTGGATTTGCTTTGCTTCCCAATTTGGGGCCACCAGGGAATTTTCTGTGAGACACAATTGGCCAGCAGCATTCACTCAGTTCGAAGCACAGGAGAGTTTATTGTTGCCATCCATACACAAGAATTTAGTCCAGGTATTTCCAAAGTTGGCAACTTTAAGACTTGTGGACTTCAACTCTCCTTTCCCGGCTATGCTGGCTGGAGAATTCTGGGAATTGAAGTCCACAAGTCTTAAAAGGGCCAAGTCTGGAGACCGCTGATCTAGTCAACTAATGGTCAGTGCTGAATTGGCCCTAGATAAGACTCAACGGAATTCATGGGGGCTGGACTTGAGCCTCTTGTGGTAATGCAAGGACTCTAAACATATGACACATTTAACCCCACTTTCCAGCTCAGTCTGCTCTTACACTTTCCCACCTCAAAGGGGAGCTTCTGAGTTTGTCCCTTTTTCCATCAAAAACTCCAGGTCTGCAACCCGGCGTGGATGTTGCAGTCACGCTGGGACTTGTTGCTAAACAGATTGTGGATCCTGACTCTGTAGATCCCACTGGATCAGGATCTCTGGGTGCAGAGGCAGCCAGTCTGTGTCCTCTCTGAGGATTGGTGGATTCCATCACCAGAACCTTCTTACTGACTCCATATCAGGTCTTTCAAATCGTGAATCCAGCCCTGACTGAACAAGGCATTGATTAATCAATTTTGAGATCCTGACTCTTCTTTGCTTTTATTTCTCAGATTTTCCTTTAACTCCCTCGTCTACGCTCCGTAAAAAAGCCACCAGGACCTCAGTGTCAAAAGAAAGCAAAAAATATCTCACCGTCCCTCAAGGCCATCCCTTTATGCATGTTGACCAAGTCAATGGGATATCAGGACCAACTAAACACAGGAAAACCTGGAAAATGTCTGTAAGTAAACTGGGAGGACCACTTAAATATTTAAACATCTCTGAAATCTGTTTATGAATGAGAGCATTCCAGTTTTTAAAAAGGCGATTACAAAAAACACAGATCCTGTCCTGAATAAGAAATTGCTTAACAGTTGTTAAATTGGTGCAGAAATCTTACTTTCCTACCCTGTTCAATCTCCTCCTCAGAGATTTTATCTCAGAAAGGAGATAAAATTTACCTCAGCTTCTGCCACAAAGAAGATGGGGGGGGGGGGTCAACCTGTTTTGCAAAGCCAGCTGAGGGCAGGACAAGAAGCAACGGATAAAAACTAATCAATGAGAGAAGCAACCTAGAACTAAGGAGAAATTTCCTGACAGTTAGAACAATTAACCAGTGGAACAACCTGCCTCCAGAACTTGTGGGTGCTCCATCACTGCAGGCTTTCAAGAAGAGACTGGACAGCCATTTGTCTGAACTGGTATAGGGTCTCCTGCTTGAGCAGGGGGTTGGATTAGAAGACCTCTAAGGTGTCTTCCAAATCCGATATTCTTGTATCTATTTTAACTATATTTTCTGACCGAAGCTGTGATAACCGGGTTGACCCAAAGCAACTAGCCATGGGCTGGTCCCTAGGAGATTGGTCCCTAGGACCACCCAAGACTATGTCTCAGAACTTCGGCAGCAAACTATTGCTCTCCGTTTTATTCATCTGCAACACCATCACAACTTGCCTTCTCCAGCAACATCCATCGATGACTTCTCCACCTCCATTATCCCCAAAGAACTAAAACGAGCAGTGCTTGGCCACAAAGGAGAGGCCTTCTTACTGGTCCTTACTCATGGTGCTAATGTCCACGGTGGGATTGAGCAGACAAAAGTTCCACGGGGGAACTCTTCCCAATAAGGATTCCAGAGCTACAATCCCATCCTTCATTATCCTAACGCCCATTGAGACTGTGCCCTGGACCTTTTCAACCCAAGCATCTCTGCAGACTTTGAACGGTTCCCTCTTGGTGTTTGCACCTGCTTCATTCTCCCCGGAGTTACTATGGCGATGGCAGCTCCTGGAATGAATCCACTGGGGAGCCCAAGATCACGAACAGCACAACAGCTTCAGTAACTTCTTTGCAACCACACCGGCCGTGCGTTGGTTCCTTTGGAGTCTCGGCGCAGCTTTCTCGTGTCGCTTTCCACCTGGAAAGGACCACAGCAGGGAGACGGTCTTCTCTAGATTCAGCCGATGGATTACCCGAGGTCTCTTCCCAGATCTGCCAGTAGGAAATGGTGACACCCCAGTGGCTGGGATGTGCTCGATCTCTCCCTACTTGGAAGAGTAGATTGGAAATTTAAGACTAGGTTTTCCCACCCTGTCAGGAATGGAACCGGAGAATCTGCGTGGACTGCCTGTAAGTACAGCACAGACCCTAGGAGGACGTGTAAAAAAAAATGCCATGAAAGATTTGACCGGGTGTAGAATAAATTGCAAAATAATTAGGTTAGCCACCACTCTGCAATGAATGAAGTAGTGACATTGTCGAGTCTCGTAGAATGACAGAGCTGGAAGGGGCCTCGGAGGTCATCCAGTCTGACCTCCTGCTTGAGCAGGGAGCGTCTATAACATTTTAGACAAACAGCTGTCCAGTCTCTTCTCGAAAACCTCCAGTTGATGGGGCACCCACAACTTCTGAAGGCAACTCAACAACTCAAGCCAAAGGTCTTTTCTTTTCCCCCAATCATGAGGAAGGAGAACAAATTGTGTGTGTCACGAAACCTTCATTTCTTAGCAGACCGCAATTTTGTGCAAATCACTGCGGTTGGGTTCCGGAGATTTTTATTTTATTTTTTTCCCTAGTGTGTCTTGCAAATTTCTTCGGCAAGCGTTAAGAACTGGAAATTTGTTTTCTTTCTACGATCAGCGTCCAATCCTGCGGCTTTTCTGCGATTGTGCAATCTGTACAAACGTGAACGTCCGTAGCCCCCCTTCATCCTGTAAATGTTTACGTCTAAATGGAATGAAACACAGGATTCATTGGGGACGCGATGGTTAAATTTTGCAAGGATGGATGACTTTTAAATATCCTGTTTTCTGAAAAAAATGAAAAAAGGCGAGGAAAGGATGGTGGGCACCATAAGTTGGCCATCCAGAATCCTTGGATATAAGAGGGGCAGCCAATGAATCTCGTAAAAAATAAATAAATAAATAAATAATGTTCAATAATATCCTTGAAGATGTGACTCCTGGGTAAATCCATAATATAAAATAGATAAAAACTCACGATCACCAGGAGTCCTGGTGATCGTGAGGTTTTATCTATTTTATACTATAAATAAATAAATGAATAAAGAAAGAAAGAAAGAAAGAAAGAAAGAAAGAAAGAAAGAAAGAAAGAAAGAAAGAAAGAAAGAAAGGATGGGATAATGGAATTCTATCTGCTATGAAGAGGCGATAACGTAGGCTAACATTTTTGTGCTTTGCACAGTTACGTAGAATTACATAGAAACACAGGGCTGAATGGGACCTTGGAGGTCTTCTATTCCAACCCTATGCTCAAGCAAGAGACCCTATGCCATCCGGACAATGATTGTCCAATCTTTCCTTGAAAATCTCCAGGGATGGAGCATCTACAAATCCGGGTGGCAGGCTATTCCATGGATTAATTGTTCTGAGTGTCAGGATCTCCTTTGTTCTTCTTGGGTCTTCTTCTGATGATCTTCTACCTATTGCTTTTTGTCCTGTTCTAAAGTGCAGGATAAGAAGTCGACACCCCCCCTCTTTCCTGTGACAGCCCCTCAAGTACTGGAAGACAGCTAGCGTGTATCTCCAACCCTTATCTTTGATAGACCAGACATACCTAGTTCCCTCAACCATTCCTCATACAGTTTAGTTTCTTATCCTCTTTGATCTTCTTCCCAGCACTCTTGACGTCCGATTAAAGCTATATATATATATATAAGCACACTTTCTGCAAAATAACACTATGAAAAGTAAAATAAAGCTTTGGAAACCAAACCAGATTTCTACCGTGGGAGAACAAAACGAATAGAAAGACAGTCAAAAACAAGGGGGAAAAGTGAATCTGAGGAAATGCAGATATATATGTTTTCATTGGACACGAGACTACCAGTTTTGGTCTCCATAAAAAAGATGTTGAGACTCTAGAAAGAGTGCAGAGAAGAGCAACAAAGATGATTAGGGGACCGGAGGCTAAAACATACAAGGAACGGTTGCTGGAATTGGATGTGTCTAGTTTAATGAAGAGAAGGACCAGGGGGGACATGATAGCAGTCTTCCAGTATCTCAGGGGCTGCCCCAAAGAAGAGGGAGTCAAGCTATTCTCCAAAGTGCCTGAAGGTAGAACAAGAAGCAACGGATGGAAACTAATCAAGGAGAGAAGCAACCTAGAACTAAGGAGAAACTTCCTAACAGCGAGAACATTCAACCATTGGAACAGAAGTTGCCTTCAGAAGTTGTGGGAGCTCCATCACTGGAGGCTTTCAAGAAGAGACCGGACTTCCATCTGTCAGAAACGGTGTAGAGTCTCCTGCTTGGGCAGGGGGTTGGACTAGATGACCCACAGGGTCCCTTCCAACTCTGTGATTCTGATTCTGACTATTAAGGGAGGGAGCTTTGGAGGCATTTGAAAGAAGAGAGAGTGGGATCTTGGCATAATGTCTCACGCTGAAGGGATTCTGTATTTCGCAATGCACGTTTGTTATTATGTAAAAAAGAAAAGACCCATGCAAAAAAAAAAAAAGGTCACATTGAATTACCTGCTTATTTGCATGCGGTTGCTAAGCTGGGCTTTCAAAGGAGGACTTGTTTTCAAATGGATGACTCCCCAGGCAATAAGGCTGTAACCCCTATTCCCTTGTTCTTATGAAGAGTGCACAGAAGCTGAAGCAATGTTGTCTTGGAACTCAGAGAGAGAAACATACCATAACTTTGCTTGCTGGAGTTAACTACCTACAGGTAGTCCTCAACTAATAATAATAATAACAACAACAACAACAACAACAACAACAACAACAACAACAATAATAATAATAATAATAATAATAATAATAATAATAATAATAATAGTAATAATAATAATAAAGTTGGAAGGGACCTTGGAGGTAATAACAACAACAACAACAACAGTAATAATAATAATAATAAAGTTGGAAAGGACCTTGGAGGTCATCTAGTTGAACCCCCTGCTCAGGCAGGAAACCCTACACCATTTTGGACAAATGGCTGCCCAGTCTCTTCTTAAAAACTTCCAGTGTTGGAGCATTCACCGCTTCTGGAGGCAGGTTGTTCCACTGGTTAATTGTCCTCACTGTCAGAAAGTTTCTCCTTAGTTCTAAGTTGCTTCTCTCCTTGATCAGTTTCCATCCATTGCTTCTCGTCCTGCCTTCAGGCGCTTTGGAGAATAGCTTGACTCCCTCTTCTTTGTGGCAGCCCCTGAGATACTGGAGTACTACTATCATGTCACCCCTTGTCTTTCTTTTCATTAAACTAGACATTCCCAATCCCAGCAACCGTTCTTCCTTTCTTTTAGTCTCCAGTCCTCTGATCATCTTTGTGGCTCTTCTCTGCACTCTTTGCCATATTAAGATGGAAAACAGCTGAAAGAGTGATCTGCTCCAGAATGTCCTTCCCAGGACTCCTTAGTTAGCTGAAAAACCTTGTTGTATGTTGTC
>NW_015400957.1:11657-12706 GCF_001527695.2 Protobothrops mucrosquamatus
ATAATAATAATAATAATAATAATAATAATAATAATAATAATAATAATAATAATAATAATAATAATAATAATAATAATAATAATAATAATAATAATAATAATAATAATAAAGTTGGAAGGGACCTTGGAGGTCATCTAGTCCAACCCTCTGCTCAGGCAGGAAACCCTACACCATTTCGGACAAAGGACTGTCCAGTCTCTTCTTAAAAACTTCCAGTGTTGGAGCATTCACCACTTCTGGAGGCAGGTAGTTCCACTGGTTAATTGTTCTAACTGTCAGGAAGTATCTCCTTAGTTCTAAGTTGCTTCTCTCCTTGATCAGTTTCCACCCGTTGCTTCTCGTCCTGCCTTCAGGCACCTTGGAGAATAGCTTGACTCCCTCTTCTTTGGGGCAACCCCTGAGATATTGGAAGGCTGCTATCATGTCCCCCCTCGTCCTTCTCTTCATTAAACGAGACTTCAGCAAGTAGTTTTCCTGTTGTGACAGAGTTTACACATACTGTTCATTGGGTTTACAAGTTGTGAAGGAGAAGGCGCAAACTCTACTGGCCCACTAAGAAGAGACCGGACAGTCACCTGTCTTGAAATGGTATAGGCCCCTGCCTGAGCAGGGGGCTAACACTACAACATCTGAATATCTTTTTCCAGATCTTCATGGCTGTTTTACCAAGTGCTGGTCCGTAACCTACTAAATTTCTTGACCCTTTGCTCCTCTAATCTTAATAATCAATCTTAAAAGAGCAGAAACTGTCCACCACTTAGACATCTTCGTTGTCAGTTCTCCATGCTGTTTGTTGTCAGTAATTTGATCTTCTTCATATTTAATCTTCGTCCCCCTTTTTTTTTTCACAGTCCTTCTTAAGTTTCATTACTAGAGCCTCCAGATCATTTACGTGCTTGCTTCTCAAAGTAACTATATCAGCGATGCACAGTTTTTCTTCCTCCAGTTTTAAAACCATGCTCATATTCTTCCAATTTAAACCCCTTCGTTATGTATTCAGCACATAATTTGAATAAATAAGGGGAGAGTACACAGCGTTGTCTCTTCTT
>NW_015400957.1:22340-23742 GCF_001527695.2 Protobothrops mucrosquamatus
TTTCTTGTTTTTCTTTGAAGATGTTTCGCTTCTCATCCAAGAAGCTTCTTCAACTCTGACTGGATGGTGGAGAATGGAAGGATTTATACTCCTTACAGACAGCTGGTCGTTTGCCTTCTTTTAGAGGCCACTTGGAGAAGGCTCCACACCCATTTGCACCACTCAGGTGATCCTGAGGACACAGATAAACCTCCAAGTGGCCTCAAGGACTCTCTAAAAGGATGCAAATGACCGCCTGTCTGCAAGGAGTATAAATCCTTCCACTCCCCACCATCCAGTCAGAGCTGAAGAAGCTTCTGGGATGAGAAGCGAAATGTTTTCAAAGGAAAAACAAGAAAGTCCAATTCCCTCATGAAAAAAGCACCCTTGGGATTACTCTCGATAGTTCGGTTAGCAATGTAAAATAAACACTCATCTGAGCTGCAAGCCAGTTATAGGTTTGGACCAGGGGTAGGCAACCTTGGCAACTTTAAGACTTGTGGACTTCAACTCCCAGAATTCCTCAGCCAGCATGGCTCAGCTTGGAGACCTCTCTCTTTCCCCTCAGCGTGGCTGGCTCAGGAATTCTGGGAGTTGAAGTCCACCAGTCATAAAAGAGCCAAGGTGGCCTACCCCTGGTCTGGACGAAAGAGCAACTTTTATCAAGAGTGCTTGGCTTAAAACATTTCTACGTAGAATCTGATGTTACTACCAAATGTGTATTTTAACACGTATTCTTGATTTTTCAGGGCGAATACGAAGGTGAAAGCAAGGAAATGAATGAAAGGAAGGTAAAATATTTGCAGACTCACTTGGGTTGGTAGGAAAGTTGTAACTACGGGCTGGGCGTTGCAAATAAGTCTGTCGTTGAAAGACTTTTAGACACACAAGGCACCACCAAAGCTGACATTCTCCTGATCGTTTACAGCTGGTTAATCTTGATAGAGATTGCACAAAAGGATGATCCATTGGTCTGGAATCAGTGTATTATTATTATTATATATGCAACCATGTGAAATCACTGTTGCCCGGTCTTTAATTGGTGTTGTCCTTCCTACGCATTGCGCTCTTCCCAGGAACCTAAGATGTTGTGATGTATTGTCGTACTTTGTGTGCAGATCCAAGCAGTTATGACCTTCTGTAATGTAAAGATGGAATTTTGTCAGTTGCACAGTTTGTCTAAATGCCGCCCAAGATTTTGGCACCCCATAATCATTGGGACTACCATAGCTGGTTTATGCCATAATCTTTCAGCTTCAGTTTTCAGATCTTCTCAAAGAATTCTTTGGCTTCTAATCTACTCCCCACACTTTCTTCTGTTCATTTTCTTTCTTTTTTTTTTTTTTTTTTTTTTTTTTTTTTTTTTTTTTTTTTTTTTTTTTTTTTTTTTTTTTTTTTTTTTTTTTTTTTTTTTTTTTTTTTT
>NW_015400958.1:0-5703 GCF_001527695.2 Protobothrops mucrosquamatus
TGGCTGGAAATTGATCAAAGAGAGAAGGAACCTGGAATTAAGGAGAAACTTCCTGACAGTGAGGACAATTAACCAGTGGAACAGCTTACCCCCCAGAAATCATGGGTGCTCCATCACTGGAGGTTTTTAAGAAGAGATTGGACAGTCACTTGTCTGAAATGGTATAGAATAGATTCTCCTGCTCAAGCAGGGGGCTGGAGTAGAAGACCTCCAAGGTCCCTTCCAGCTCTATTCTATTCAATACTATTCAAAGATGAGTCCTGTGCAGCCTTTGAAAAAAATAATAATACATCAATGGGTTTCATTGATCTTTGATCCTTTTAATACATGAGACATCACTCTTGGTCATCTAATCAGGAAGTCT
Source organism: Protobothrops mucrosquamatus (assembly GCF_001527695.2). Taxonomy (NCBI): domain Eukaryota; kingdom Metazoa; phylum Chordata; class Lepidosauria; order Squamata; family Viperidae; genus Protobothrops; species Protobothrops mucrosquamatus. Next base: position 365 of record NW_015400958.1, read on the forward strand.
GCATTCTTTCAGACATTGTCCTTGCAATCAACACTTTTAATCATTAAGATCCAGTTTCTGCGTCTCCGAGATTGTGAAGAACAAGCAAATTGGAAGGGAAAGCTACTTATCCCTCCAAGATATAAAACAATATCTGTATATATCGAGGTATGATCCCAGTGACTTTATCCTGAGCAGATAAAATTAAAACTATGGAGATCCGAATACGTGTAAATGTGCTCTTTTTTTTTACTGCTCTTTTCAGTCCCTCAGATTTATGTTTGAATTTTTAATACAGGATTTGAACATATATTCTCTTTAGACGCAAAGGGAACTACCAATGAACATAAAGGGAAAAAAACCCCCAACATCCTGCCTGCCTTGTACATTTTTAAAAACAAGATGAAATGTTGGCAAGGGAGGGTGAATGTTGGCTAGACTTCCTTGAAGTCAGGGGTCTTCCTCATCAATGCTGGCTGAGGAATTCTGCGAGTTGAAGTCCATGAGTCTTAAAGTTGCCAAGTTCGGAGACACCCCACTGCCTTAAGGGATTGCCACATCTTAATCTGGATGGCTTTAAACTGAATTACTATAAACTTCACTATCTTGTGCTTGCAGGAAATATTCTAAAGGCTCTCCTTCTCATTGTATCCCACAACAGAATAAAGAAAAGTATAATAAAAAGCATTATTTAAAAGAAGGTTGTTGGGTTTGTTTTTTTTTAAAGGAAAACAAAAGCAATGAAGGATGAGGAAAGATGACAGGGAAATCCTTACCCTACCTGTTTTTCACTGCATTATAATGCAGCGCTAACCCCACTATACCAAGGAGAAATGGGAGCTAGATTGTGAGGATATGTGAAAGAGGAAAACTACCGTGTACCATATTGCTCTAAGATGTGACCTTCTTATTTCTGGTCTGTCACATATTGTGGTTTTCTCTAGCATTCAGCAGTTCTCAAAAACTCACTTCATGATATCCTAAACTTTGAGCTTTGAAGCATGCTGAAAAACCAAAACGGATGCTTGGAAGCAGGAGGAACCTTTAGAAGCTTGGAAAGAATTGGGGCTAGAATGCAATCCTCAATGGGTTGAACTCCCACTCGTGCAACGGAGTCACATTTATAAACAATAGCCTAATTCAAGACAATAAATGCTCAAGACAAAAGTCACCATTCTTCTATCTCTATCTGCATTGCTAATGTTCTAGCCTCCCTCATGCCAACCCGCTAAGAAATATGAAGGCCCGCTAAATAGATCTTGCTCCGAGTCTTCCCCCCCCCCACACACACACTCCTTCTTCATTCTCAGATAAAATCCAAGAAGGGCTTTTGGGTTTTATTTGCATTTCTTCTGCACCTTCTCCCCTTCCTCCATTTTTGGATAAGGACATTTCGTGTTGCTCGCTAGAAGGAAAAAAAGAAAAAAAAAAGAACCCACCAATCCTGTACTGCAGCAATTGCTGTTTTGCTTGACTATTGTAAGGTTTAGAGAAAACAGAGTTAACACAAAGCAGCCGAAGAGAGAGAATGTGTGCTGATTTAACATGCTCTTGAATACATTGCCAAGTGTTGAATAATTAATGTTCTTGTCATTTGCACCTCTTTTTAAGTAGAGTCTCGATGCTGGCAGAGTTCAGTTCTGTTTAACTGATCTCAAATGTGAGCATGCCAATTCTGGAAGGGCTTGTATCTAAGATCTCTTTAAAACAGTGGTTCTCAACCTTTTTAATGCCGCGACCCCCAACCGGTCGTACATCGAGGACTAAACCGGTCGTAAGTCGAGGACTACCCAACTGGTCGTAAGTCGAGGACTTTCCCTGCCCGGGAGCACCACGCATGCATGGTTCCACCCCCTGCGCCGGCTGAGGCGTAGCTGGCAAGCGGCAGAGACGGAGCAGGCCGACCACCAGCTGGCCCAGCTCAAGGGAGATAAGGCACCCGCCGGAAAAGGGGAAAAAAATGGCGGACAGCCTTGCTTGGCGACCCCCGTGAAATGGTCGATCGACCCCAAATGGGGTCGCGACCCATAGGTTGAGAACCGCTGCTTTAAAAAGTGAACATGAGGGTAGGTGTGTGGGGTGGGGGGAAGGTTGTCCCCAAAGGGAGGACACCGCAAACAGAGAAGCCATGTCTTCTATGTCCTGCTAGGTGGCATTATTTCAGAGAGGGAGCCCCAAGCAAACCCATTTTACAACCTCATGGGATAGGCAAAGATAATCGGGGAAAGTAGGCCCACCAGTAATCTAGTCCTGTGCGATGTACACTTTATTGAAAATCAGCATCTTGATTTCTGGCTGGAAGCTTTTAGGAAGCCAGTGCAGCTCACAAAGTTGTGATGTTACATGGTTGTATAATGAGACATTACTACCCATGCCACTGCATTCTGGCCCAGCTTCAGTTTCTGGATGGTTTTGAAGGTCAGACCCATGTTAAGTGCATTGTAGAAGTCCAACCAGAAGATGATCAAAGCATGACCAGGACCTCCCAGTCCAGGAATGGACACAATTGGTGCATTGTGAAAAAGCCCTCCAGGCCACGACTTCCTTAAGCAGGAGTCATGAGTCCAGGAAGAACCGCAAATTATGAACTGGGTCCAAATGGAAGAAAGCAGCCCCACTTAGAATCAAAGACAGAAAATACTCAGAATCACCCATAGTCTTGCTAAGATTAAGCCACAGTCTGCTTTTCCCCATCTAGGCCTTCCTTGCCTTTCCTCCCAAGCAAACCGGACAGGAAACGGAACTAGATGAACTAATTCTACTTTATTAAAAGTCTACAATAACAGAACCTTGCAAGTCTAAAGGCACTAACTTGTCCGATCCATTAGGGCAGGACCTCTCTAATTTTCTTTCTCTGCCCGTTAAACCACTGGGGGCTCCTGCCTCTCTTGTCTGTTGGCTTCCTCAGCAGCATCTCTTCCCCCTCATTCCCGAAGGTCATCCACACATTCTACTACATCTCCACAGCCTCCAAACCCCAGGACAGCATCAAGAAAGAGTCATTTGGATGACCAGAGGCAGAAACGTATAACTACTATCAGTATACTAATGATACTTGACCCCGTGCTAATGGTTTCATATTAAACAAAGTAAAAAGAAAATGGATCTCTGAGGGGTTTTGGCTAGACCAGTGGTTCTCAACCTGTGGGTCGGGACCCCATTTGGGGTCGATCGACCATTTCACGGGGGTCAGCAAGCAAGGCTGTCCGCCATTTTTTTGTCCGCCATTTTTTTTCCCCTTTTCCGGCGGGTGCCTTACCTCCCTTGGGCTGGGCCAGCTGGTGGTCGGCCTGCTCCGTCTCTGCCGCTTGCCAGCTACGCCTCGGCCGGCGCAGGGGGCGGAACCACGCATGCGCAGCGCTCCCGGGCAGAGAAAGTCCTCGACTTACGACCGGTTGGGTAGTCCTCGACTTACGACCAGTTTAGTCTTCGACTTACGACCGGTGTAATCCTCGACTTACGACCGGTTGGGGTCGCGGCATTAAAAAGGTTGAGAACCACTGGGCTAGACCTTCGTTGGTACCATTAACAGTGACTGGAAGCAACCCTGGATAAAAGAGGAGAATGACCACAATATTGTGTTTCCAATTGCCATCCCTTCTGAGCCCAAATGCTTTCTGAGCCCATTCAGAAGAATGCCATGGTTGATGATATCAAAGACAGTAAATGGCAAATGAGCTGTAAAACCTCAACATGTGATTGATTGACAACTTCTGTTTTATTCGGCTGTGATATCTCCACCATCAAATCAGCTGCACAGTTTCTCTGTTAGCCGCACTAGTGAAGAGATTCAGGACTGCAGACTTTTCATTCAGAATATTAGTCACGTGCTTCAGATTGATTTTTATGTCTTGCGTCAGCTGGAAAACAGAAGGCATTGTTTGATAGAGATGTTTGAAAGAGCACGGCAGTGTTGTACTCATATTTGTGATGTGATTGACTAATGTGAAAATTTTCATCAAAGAATGTGTCCAAAAGCATTACCTCCCCACACCCAAAATTATTTGTTCATTGAAAATTGTGCTTTAGGGCTTCATAAAAAAAATGGAGGTTAAAATATATGCATAGAGTATATACAATTTGCATATACACAGTTAAAAATCATCGTAACTGCAGGGGGAAAAAAATCAAACCATTGCTCTAAGACATCTGAAAGATAGAAGCAAACCTAACCAATCAACTATCAATTTAACCTGGCAAGTAAATGAGAACCATTTTTAACATGGCAGAAAAAGGAGAGCGTCATGTTGAGGACATTTTTATCTCCCTTCCACTTTTGAGCCAAGAAGCCATCACAAAAGAGGTCCATCACTTTCGGGTGCTGGGGGCAAAGGATCTGAGGCTCAAAAGCAGTGGTGGGATTCAAATACCTGAACAACTGGTTCTCTTATTGGATTCAGGCCTGGGCCTCTGAGGCCTAGAATGGACTTCCAGAAGTGGCATCCATGCTCTCCCAATGGGCTGTTCTAGGCCTGGGAGGCCTCCTCCAGGTCTCTGAGGCCTAGACTGGACTTTGGAAGCAGTGTGCATTCAGCCAGTTCTCTGAACTCAGCAAAATTTAACTACCAGTTCTGCCGAACTGGTGCGAACCGGCTGAATCCCACCACTGCTCAAAAGGGTCTCAGAGTTAAAACACCTGCTAAATTTTGCCTACTGTAAAATATTCAACCTGCCTCAAACTTTTTTTAAATCAGTAGAGGGATGTTGTGATTGTTTTTGAAATTGTTTTATGTTGGAAAAAATGTAAGAAATCTCCTCTCCAATAACATATGAAAAGAAAAATGGAGAGATACCAGCACTCTCTTTGGTTCCTTACTTCAACTCAGAATTGTTCTTTTAATACTGCAGTACAATCATTCTAACAACTCCTTGTTTTCAGAGACAGAAATGTTTTGCAACTGGGGGTTGGGAAGGGGACACAGAGTTCCTTACTTTTTTGGCCCTCCAAAATCTCAGGGGTATGACAGTGATATATCTTCAACCTTCCTTGAAAAAAATGCATGTTATGCTGACAAATTCCCCCAGCAGCAAATCTCGAGGGATCTGTAGGAAGTCACCAAAATCAAAGTAGAGCTAGTGTTGCCCTTAGGCCACAGCTGATAGGCCATTGCCCCAAGTACAGTCTAGCAAAAGGCCACACAGAGTTTCAATTCCATTTTTATTTTATTAATTGCATTTATATCCCGCCCTTCTCCTTACGGACTCAGGGCGGCTGACAATTGAATAAAATACTAACATATATACATACTTAATTAAAATTTGATTAAAACAAAATATTTAAATATGTCCAATTTAAAAGTAATTAAAACCCCCTTTAAAATCCCTCAGGCCAGTCCCGCTAGTTGGAACAGCCACGTCTT
>NW_015400959.1:0-5702 GCF_001527695.2 Protobothrops mucrosquamatus
GAGAGAGAGAGAGAGAGAGAGAGAGAGAGAGAGAGAGAGAGAGAGAGAGAGAATTTTATGTGTTATCCATCCAGAAATATGTATGCACAAGAAGGTCCTTCCCTTCTCAAAAGAAAGTGATTGTCCATTGGTGGGTTTTTTTGGACAGAAAGTTGGGAGGGTGTAGGAAAAGAGGACTTGTCCTATGAGAAGATGGGATGACCAGAAGTCTAGACTGAATAATGTAGCAAACAAGATTTTTCTCTGTCCAAACAAGATTTTCTTAAACAGGCTTAAAGTCAAGTGAGCGTGAGCACAGGACAGGAACAGCTTAGTGGTATGCCCTAAAAATATGGTTAAATTAGCCTGAATTATTAAAGCCTGGCATATTATGCCCCAAATATAAAGTATGAATTTGGCTCTCTATGTGTCTAAGTTAATTACAGAGAAAGTTGTGGGGAAACGTCTGGAATTTGGGGCAGTATTTAACACAACAGGCAGTTTCACAGAAAGCTTTGTATGGATAATTTTATGATTCAGTAGGTACTGTTGAAATCACGTGTCAACAGTCACATTGCTTTTTACTGTATTTGCATTCTGAACTTCTGTGGATAAGGATGCTATAAAAGTTGGGATAATAGTCAATTTATATATGTAATATTTTATATTATGCCCCTGTTAATTAGTATTATTAATGGTTTTCTTTATGAATTTTAAAATTATGTCAGGCAGCACATAAGAATTTAACGATATTTATGTTCCTATAGCTCGGTCCATGGAGACAACAGAAGAAAAGATCTTAACATAAATAGCATTTTTTATTTTAATAGCAATAAGCAGCTGTACTTTTTTTTCTGGGGTCAGAAGAGTGGATGGAGTCCAAGTTTTGTATTTTATTTAAGATTATTTAATTCTACTTGCTCGTTGTATAATACCGTAATACCATAAACCCTTCAGCTGAGCTACCCACTGAGACATGAGAATGGAACTGTTCCCATGCTTGCTTTTCTTTTCTCCTGCCATTCTTTTTTTCTTATTATATCATGTCCAAAAGATGATTGTCAGAAAATAATTAGTGCCTTATCTTCTAAAAGCGTAGAATTTATTAGGAGCAGTCAAAGCAGCCAGATGAGATAAGGAGGATGGTGGCCCTAACTTGATCAGGCCGAATGTTACAAAATGATATTGGTCAAATGTCTGAGTTTTCAAGGACAATGTCAGGTGAACAAAGCAAGCAGATTAATTGTTATGTTTCTGCTGCCTGGAATGTTTAGTGCAGAGCAGGCAACAAGATGTTGTTGCAGCCTCAGTCAGCATAACCATAGTTAGAGGCTGGGAACTGTTATTTAGCATCATGTAGAGAAGCATATTTTACTTACTTCAAGAATTTGATTTGGGGCCAGCATTTGCTACTCACCCACCTATCCTGGCAATATGTAAGCACATTGGGGTGACTTGCGCAAAATTACTGGATTTTTTTATTATTATTTTAGTGTCTCTGGTTTACTGAAATAGGTAGATCTGCATCTGTTCAGTTAAGAGGTAGTCAGAAATGTCACTATCCAATTTTTTTTCTTCAAAGTCTTACAGTCAAATTAAGGGGGTGAAACGCCTTCCTTCCTTAGGTTGCTGTTTTCTTTGGTTAGCATAAAGTTGAACACTCTCATCCACTGAAATAATATCAGCTTTGATGAACATTAACGTCAGCCATAACCTCAGCAGATGGCAGCATCTGGCTAGGTTTACTTGGGCTCTGAAGCTAATACTAAATATTTTGATGCAAGACTATTGGGACCACCAGAGTTGTATAGGCTAGACTAAGAAGTTGAAAAATTATCTCACAAAAAAAGCAGGGTCAAGTACTTTTGAACTATGACCAAAGAAACTGCAAGGACACATCTGTGAAATCTCCAGAAGTTGAACTTAACGTCAAAAAACCCCAAAACAAAGCAACATTTTTATTTAGAAGTAGGTTCTATTTACTTCAAGGGTATTACTTATTTAGAAGCATGTACATAGTCGTAAATACCAAAAATATTCTCTCAGAACCGTGACAGAGTGTTCTTGTCACCAATAAGCAGAAGTTGAGCATTACATCGGTCCATCCTCTCTGCTTGGTTATATAGCAAGCCCCGGTCACAGAATGCATATTAAAGCAATATACTCAAGCAATATTTTCAAATTTGGCAGCTTTATGATGTGTGGACTTCAACTCCCAGAATTCCCCAGCTGGCTGGGGAATTCTGAGCACTGAACTCCACACATCTTAAAATTGTCAAGTTTGAAAAATGCTGCTCTGGAGGCATTAGCTGCACATAAAACTCCTGATTTATCATTACTGGCATGTTTTTTCATTACATGCAAGCCTACATCAGAATGTCTATAAACAACTAAAAGTTATTACTTAAATGGGCATTAGTTATCTTTAAGAGCTTTGTGATAAAGAGCTAGAATATCCCATTCTTAGTGATTAATAAGAAAGCTTCTTAAAAAGATTAAGTCTATCTCCTACTCATAATCTTATGAGAAGACTATTCAGTGAAAGTTCAATTTCCATGTTTAGGGACTCCTTGGTATCTTGAAATATGGCTGGGAAAATCCTCCTATGATATAATACTGTTCAGTTAATATTCCAGTTTGCTTTGATATTCAAAACATTGTTAGCATTATCTTACAGAGATTACCGCTGTTTAAGGATGTGAATGTGCTTTTGAACCTAATTCTTAATTGTGAGTCTATATTATATGAAGTGTTTTGTATTGGAGTGGCAACAATTGTATTCATTGTGAAGAGTTACTTGGATTATTGTCCTCTGTTCATTTTGCATTTTTGTACTGACTTTCTATTAACTCAATGGAAAGGCTAATCAATAATGCTTTAAGCTGATCAGTTTCGATTATTTATTTATTTTAAAAAAAACATTTATTTTTAAACTCACAATTTAAAAAAACAAATAAACCATCAGCTAAAATTCTCTTGGCAATTTACAATAAAACACACCACAAATTCCATTTGAATAAAAATGCATATGATAAAATCAAATCAAATGCTGAATAAAAATCCTGTGTAAACTAGGCAGAAGCCTAGCGCTCATTCAAAAACTAAGAATTAAAAGGGAATTAAAAGACCATTAAAAGACTAGGAAAGTGGAAATGATGCTAGCCTAGGCACCAGTTGAGTTTCAGGGGGAAGGGGAGTTCCATGAATGGGTGGAGAACCTCATTAGATGATCTTAAATCCAGGTAGATAAATAAAGGAGAAGGTACTTTTTTAGGTAACCTAGTCCTAATCCACTTAGGGCTTTAAAGATCAAAATCAGCCCTTTGCACTGGATCAACAGCCAGGGTAGATGGCAAACAACTGGCATGATATATCCTAGTGGGTCTCTAACCACTCTATTTTGAATTAATTGAAGTTTCCAATTAGGCAGCCCCTGCAAAATCCATTGCAATAATCCAAATGGAAAGTTACCAGACCATGAATAGCAGTTGCAAGAATGTTTCTGTCTAGGGAAGTTGCAGTTGGTAAATCAGCTGAATCTGATAAGTCACCTGTTGCCACCGAGGCCACCTGGGTCCCTAGTAACAGATTTTGGAGCAGCCCCAAACTTAGGATATGTACAGACCCCTCCAGAACAAGCAAGGCACAACTCAGCTGGTCAAGATGCAATCAGTGTCTCCATCTCATTTGGATTGAGTCTCAGTTTATTGGCTCTAAACCTATCAGGACATCAACTTGCCTCATCTGTGTTAGATGAAATGTGTTAGGTAAAATGGGATGCAATCAGGCAGCCTCCATTCCTGTATACCTCTTCCAGCAAAAATCAAGCTAAATGATACTTCTGATGTATTTCTGATAATAGACTTTTGTATATATTTTTTCGTGTGTGTTTTTCTGTATATAAAAGTAAACAATGAAAAAGATACCCACCAAATCTAGATAGATGACCATAGGATGGGCAGCAAATATATCCTGAAGATTAATTCTCTACTGCTACTTAATGGTTATCCAGTATTTTGTAATCCAGGTCTGACCTCTGGCCTCATTTTTCCTCACTTCAGGTACTATGAATATCCAAAACAGTATTGGTGAATAATGACTTTAACCTATGGGTGCACGGATTATGTTTTTATTTTTGTTGTGATAGTTGCTTTTGTTTGGGTTTTAGTTTTGCATGAAACAATGATAGATTAGTTGCCATGTTTATCTCCAACTTTCTTCCATAGTGGAACTCTGCATGGTTGTCAGGCACGAACAACCAGACCCACATGTGCAAAGTTTGAGCTAACTACTTTATTATGTTCTGCCTATAATACAGGAATCTCCCCAGTCTGGCAGTTTTCCCTTGGGAACAAATAGATAAGCCTCCAAGAAATTTGGGGACAGCCAGTTCTGGCTCTTTTAGTTTCACAGTGACTCTAGACTAGCTCTGTGCTTGATCCCTCCTCCCTGCCAGGCTGGATGCTTCCCAACAATGATCTACATAATAAGATGTTCTCCTATTTGAAACTAACCAGGTTCACACTTATTTAATTGCACTGTGATGTCTCAGTCCATGTCTTAGGATCACTTGACAGTGGTGCAAGAAATCCATGGTTAATGTTAGTTAGGAGACCCTGATGAGCATGTGCTCTGGATTGGGTTGAACATGTTCTATCAACCCATGTAGTACAATTTGTAAACACTGGTCATGGCTTAGCTTGATGTCTGACAGCCTAGCCCATTGACACTCATTCAACAAAAGCAAGACAAAGCAAACCATGACCTGATGCAACATGTAAAATCTAATCCACAGAGCTTTACTTATTCCACACACTTCCAGTTTCTGACCTAAGTCCCATTTTTGGTTAATGAAAGCAAAATCCCCTGAATAAATGAGGTCTGTTGATTGTACACAGCAGGCTGATTAGAGGTTAATTGTCGAGGTTAGCCTTACCACTTTTTCTGTGTATTGGAGTTACTGTGGAGTTCCTCGGTTCTCTAGGAATCTGCCAGGAATTGTAAATATGAGTGAATAAGGAGGCCAAAATATTGACCCATCATTTGGGATTTAGTTTTAGGCTGGTGCCTAAAGGGCCCTCCTTTCACTTTTTAATTAATTTTAGCAGCCAATAAGAAGAGAATATTTGTAGCTCTGGGGAGGGCCTTGGTGCTCTCTGAGCTTGGTGGTTTTCTTGTAGACATTTCATTACCAAACTAGGTAACATCATCAGTGCTAGTAAAAAGTGGGGTATGCTCAGTAGGTAGTGGGGTTTGCTATTAGCACTCATCTAGAAACCAGAGGTAGATGAAATATATTCAATCAATATCAACTTTAGCTTCATCCTCCTTCTGAAACTATAGGATGGCTCCAAACCACATGCAGAGGGAGGTCAAAAAAGTCAAGATGGTGGCTGCCACATGATTAAAACCCCACCCCTTTTATCTTGTCACAACACATTTTAAAAGGGCAAGCTTTCAATTAGGCAGGTGTCCTAACATATTAACTTTTTCTCACACTCTGCTCCAGATTGTATTTGAAATTAAGATGTTGGTTCAGAAACAATACATTATCCTTCCAGTTTCTCCTACAAAAATCTGTGGGATGTAAAAGAATGTGGAATGTCCTTTTGGCTGAATTTTTGTTCAATATGGAATAATGGAAGCTTTGCTGATGGGCAAAAACATTCCAGAAAAACATTTTTTCCCGGAATGGTACACAAAGGGATAGAGGGGAAAGTTTC
>NW_015400960.1:0-1070 GCF_001527695.2 Protobothrops mucrosquamatus
TTCGTGCCCTCCTTACCATACCTAAGCACTCCGAATTTGTAGGCGATGTCATTATTGCTCTCTGAATTCATGGTGACCTAACCCTAACCCTAAGTGGAATTTTCCTCCAATGGGATTTTCCCATGTATTTTACCAGGAAATATTGATAGCAAAGACTAGAAAAGGCAGCGTCCACCTAGCATACCCAAGCACTCTGAGTTTGCTGGCAGTGTCCATTTTGCTCTAGGACCTCTGGGTGACCTAACCCTAACCCTTAGTGGAATTTTCCTCCAATGGGATTTACCCATGTATTTCACCAGGAAACATAAATAGTACAAACTAAAAAGGTTCGTGCCTTCGTTACCATACCCAAGCACTCTGGATTTGTAGGCGATGTCAATATTGCTCTCTGAATTCATGGTGACCTAACCCTAACCCTAAGTGGAATTTTCCTCCAATGGGATTTTTCCATGTATTTTACCAGGAAACATAGATAGGCCAGACTTGAAATGGCAGCGCCCTCCTAACCATACCCAAGCACTCCGAGTTTGTTGGCGAGTTCAATATTGCTGTCCGAGTTCATGATGACCTAACCCTAACCCTAAGTGGAATTTTCCTCCAATGTGATTTTCCCATGTATTTTACTAGCAAAAATATATAGGGCAGACTAGAAAAGGCAGTGCCCTCCTAACCATACCAAAGCACTCTGAGTTTATTGGCAGTGTCCATTTCGCTCTCCGACGTCAGGGTGACCTAACCCTAACCCTAAGTGGAATTTTCCTCCAATGGGAGTTTCCCATGTATTTTACCAGGAAACATAGATAGGCCAGACTAGAAATGGCAGCGCCCTCCTAACCATACCCAAGCACTCTGAGTTTGTTGGCGAGGTCAATATTGCTCTCTGAATTCATGGTGACCGAACCCTAACCCTAAGTGGAATTTTCCTCCAATGGGATTTTTCCATGTATTTTACCAGGAAACATAGATAAGGCAGACTAGAAAAGGCAACACCCTCCTAATCATACCCAAGAACTCCAAGTTTGTTGGCAATGTCAATATTTCTCTCCGAGCTCATGCTGACCTAACCCTAA
>NW_015400960.1:4475-5700 GCF_001527695.2 Protobothrops mucrosquamatus
GAGTTTCCCATGTATTTTACCAGGAAACATAGATAGGCCAGACTAGAAATGGCAGCGCCCTCCTAACCATACCCAAGCACTCTGAGTTTGTTGGCGAGGTCAATATTGCTGTCAGGGTTCATGCTGACCTAACCCTATCCCTAAGTGGAATTTTCCTCCAATGGGATTTTCCCATGTATTTTACCAGGAAACATAGATGCTACAGTCTAGAAAGGTCAATGCCCTCCTAAGCATACCCAAGCACTCTGAGTTTGTTGACAGTGTCCATTTTGCTCTAGGACCTCTGGGTGACCTAACCCTAACCCTAAGTAGAATTTTCCTCCAATGGGATTTTCCCATGTATTTCACCAGGAAACATAGATAGTACAAACTAGAAAGGTTCGTGCCCTCGTTACCATACCCAAGCACTCTGAATTTGTAGGCGATGTCAATATTGCTCTCTGAATTCATGGTGACCTAACCCTAACCCTAAGTGGAATTTTCCTCCAATGGGATTTTTCCATGTATTTTACCAGGAAACATAGATAGGGCAGACTAGAAAAGGCAACACCGTCCTAATCATACCCAAGAACTCCAAGTTTGTTGGCGAGTTCAATATTGCTGTCCGAGTTCATGATGACCTAACCCTAACCCTAAGTGGAATTTTCCTCCAATGTGATTTTCCCATGTATTTTACTAGCAAAAATATATAGGGCAGACTAGAAAAGGCAGCGCCCTCCTAACCATACCGAAGCACTCTGAGTTTATTGGCAGTGTCCATTTCGCTCTCTGACATCAGGGTGACCTAACCCTAACCCTAAGTGGAATTTTCCTCCAATAGGAGTTTCCCATGTATTTTACCAGGAAACATAGATAGGCCAGACTAGAAATGGCAGCGCCCTCCTAACCATACCCAAGCACTCTGAGTTTGTTGGCGAGGTCAATATTGCTGTCAGGGTTCATGCTGACCTAACCCTAACCCTAAGTGGAATTTTCCTCCAATGGGATTTTCCCATGTATTTCACCAGGAAATATAGATACCGCAGACTAGAAAGGTCAGTGCCCTCCTAACCATACCAAACAATTCCAAGTTTGTTGGCGATGTCAATATTGCTCTCCGAGTTCATGTTGACCTAACCCTAACCCTAAGTGGAATTTTCCTCCAATGGGATTTTCCCATGTATTTCACCAGGAAACATAGATACTACAGACTAGAAAAGACAATGCCCTCCTAACCATACCCAAG
>NW_015400961.1:0-2380 GCF_001527695.2 Protobothrops mucrosquamatus
TATATATATATATATATATATATATATATATATATATATATATATATATATATATATATATATATATATATATATATATATATATATATATATATATATATATATATATATATATATATATATATATATATATATATATATATATATATATATATATATATATATATATATATATATATATATATATATATATATATACCTCTAGATGTTAGCACATTTCTCCTACATGTGAAATACCAGAAAAGGAGTATATGTGTATCTACACAGGGGGAGGTGCCCCATCCCCTTCAAAAGAGTTTTGTTGCCTGCCTTTGATTGCAGAAACAAATGAGAGACAGCATGGTGTATGAGTAAAGGAAAGGATGAAAGAAACAGTGTAATCTACAAGATCAATTGTAACGATTGCAACCACTTCTATATGAGGCAAACATCACGTCCATTAAAAACCAGGATCCACAAACTTCAGCTAGCAGTCATATGCCATGATCCCAAATCCTTAATCGCTACCCACACTGACACCAAACAACACCAGCTCAATTGAAACAACACTAAGCTCATCAGCCACGCTACCACCCGTTACGCTTGTGAGTTCATCGAAGCCTGGCACTCCAGTAGCAATTCCATCAACAGACACATTGATCTATAACCAGCCTACAAACCCCTCAGAATCCAAATCAGTCACACAGCCAATTGGAGTCATGCCAACCCCAACCAACCCACAGCCCTTCCAAATGAGCCTGACCTGATGCAATCTCCCTATCACAAGACCCATCACCAACTTCTCACTGATGACTCACCTCTGACCCACTGATAATTCACACCTTCCAACGACCCTGACATGAAGTAACTTCCTCATCACAAGACCCATCACAAGCATCTCTCTGATGACTCATCACAAGACCCTCACTCAACACATCCACACCTGAAGCTCTTATAAATAGATACAGATGTCCCCTAAAAGTTGCTGAAGATGTTACTTAACCTGGTAATGAAACGTTTGGAAATCAATCCACAAGCTCAGAGAATGAACCATCACCCTCATCCTACAGCTGAGCTATAGAGACATTCGCCACTATTTCAAGTAAAGGAATTGACAGGGAGCAGGAAGCCCCAAATTTTAGTCCCCCATCAGAAATTTGCTGATTTTGGAGCTGCCACTCTCAGCTTAACCTACTTTACAGGGTTGTGATGATTGAAAAAATAGAACACTAAATATGCTGCCTTGAGTTGCTCAATGACTGGCAGAATATAAATCTAATACATAAATAAGGCAGCCATTCCACTAAATAACGTGTAGCAACAACTTTTATATTTTCAGAACATTGTGCCTGTGCCCATTCGTCCTTTAAGCTGATCTACTGGATGACTGCTGATGACAAGCTGGTACCTTGGTTGCATCCAAAGATATCTTTTCACTAATGGAAAATGCTCGTGCTTATCATGGCCTTGAATGTTATTTGATTCTCAATACTTGGGGAAACCCTTTTGCCATATCCTATACAGTTCTGCTGTGTACAAAGCTTAAGGATTGTTTTATTTCCAGGAAATGCATGGAGAAAAAGGCAATACCTTGAGAAGGTGGACTTTCCATTGCTCCCAAGCCCAGGTGTGGGTAAAATCTATTTTAATAGCTGCTTTCTACTTTTGCATTCAGTTATCTTTAGTAATGGTGTTGTATCATATCTGGGTTTTCATTCTTATAGCTTGGTTACTACCAAAAGGTAGTGTTTTGCATTAAGAAACTATCCAAGCCAAAGGTTGGTCCTTTTCTTTGCTTGGGGCCATGAACACCACCCTTAGATTATGACATTTGTCTTCACATTTATCATTGTCAATCCAAAGTTTGCAAATTGTTGATAGGGACAAACCTCCAGCCAAGTGCACTAGATCAGTGGTTCTCAACCTGTGGGTCGGGACCCCATTTGGGGTCGATCGACCATTTCATGGGGGTCGCCAAGCAAGGCTGTCCGCCATTTTTTTTGTCCGCCATTTTTTCCCCCTTTTCCGGCGGGTGCCTTACCTCCCTTGGGCTGGGCCAGCTGGTAGTCAGCCTGCTCCGTCTCTGCCGCTTGCCAGCTATGCCTCGGCCGGCACAGGGGGCGGAACCACGCATGCGCGGTGCTCCCGAGCAGGGAAAGTCCTCGACTTACGACCGGTTGGGTAGTCCTCGACTTACGACCAGTTTAGTCCTCGACTTACGACCGGTTTAGTCCTCGACTTACGACCGGTTGGGGTCGCGGCATTAAAAAGGTTGAGAACCACTGCACTAGGTAGTAAGCACAAGCATTAACACACTTATGTGTTCTATCAGCAATACATATTTTTTTTACATTTGCTTTGTGTGTCTTGAACAGAATGCTGGGGGCTGCATCCCATGTAG
>NW_015400961.1:10133-15833 GCF_001527695.2 Protobothrops mucrosquamatus
TCCAGATTCACCATATGCAACTGAGGCAGTATAGTGGGTTTAATTTAAACTCAGCCTATATAATTGCACACATTTCACCCCTTCTAGATATAAGATAAACTGCACTGAAGAGCCACCAGTGACACCATGACAATGTGCATGCATGCTCTGTCTGGTGGAATACTTACTCGTTTTAGTTAATGATGACATTCTGAAAAAATACATGTGATAATTCTTCATCAATCCGACTTGGGGTTTGTTGCACAAGCAATCCTTGGCCTTGAAAAAATGTCACTCTCAAAAAAATTCCCAAGCTTCTGGGGAAGAAATGATGGACTGAAGATGCCATGAAAAACAGAACTAGCCACCTCAATGGAATGAACAGCCAGCAAGTACACTGGCTCTTTAAAAGTTCTCTGGACAAGGAGAGAACTTGAGTTCACCCAAACATTCTCCAGATAGCTACTTCTTATGAGGAGACCAGCACACTCTAACAGGTTTAGACTTCTGAGAGATGAGGGAATGGCCATCTTGCTCAGACTACAGTCAGTACCTGTGAAAGAATGTTAAATTTGCCTTGAGGAAGCACTGACACCCAATATAATCTATTGGTTCCACAAAATCCTGCTGAGACAGGAAATACAGTTCTGTCCAGTAAAATTCAGGTGACTGTTCTAACTGCCATCAGCCTTGAAGTTTCTTTACTGGGAAACTGTAATGACAATGTGTTGGTGATTCAGTATATTTGAAAGAAATTGCATCCTGGGGACAATATTGGATCTTCTCCATGGAGGCACCTGCAAGCAGACCTAAAAAACAGGGAACATGAGAAAGATGCTACAACCCTCCATATGCTTTCTGAAAGTCCGAAATCCAAATGAAAGACTATTATTCATCATTCAAACGATTACTCTACATTTCAGGTTAGCTCCAGTTTAACCCAAGTGAGCAAGAATGATTATATTGTTTGGGAGAGAGTGTGGAAATGTAAACGTTCAGAATAAAAGTTATGGCCACATTTAAGATCCCATATTTATTTTCCATTCTGAACTTCATCCCATCTTCATTTGGGAAATGAATACTAAGTTTGCTGTCATTTGACATCTCAAGCCAAGCCTGTTTCTGGAGAGCTTTACAGATTAGACTACACGTTGAAAAAGATCTTGAAGAAGCACTCCAAATTTTCTTGTGTTCCAAATTATCTGGAATATAACCTAAATCCTTGACTATCAAACCACATGTACGTTATACTATGTTATTCTAGTACAATAAGCAGATTCTTCTTCTTTAATATAGCACAAGTATGTCCATTTTATTTGCTAGTATTGAGGAAAATGAGAGACAGACCTGCACTTTTTCAGGTTCACAATATATCTGTTTAATGTATATAAATAAGGCTCCAATCCCCAGAGCTGTCAGTCAAAGACCTTTCATGAGCTCTGTAATCACCAGATGAAATGAGAAAATTAATTCTCATTTCCTGGATCAACAAATCAATGTGAGGAAAATTACATTCAGTCTTCTCAGTCCTTTAATTACATAGCATTTCCATTGTGGCCTGCATGAAATGCACACCTGCCTTCTTTATGTACCATTTCTTACACACTGAGGAGTATGAAGAGAATCTGAACACCCTGAGAGAAAAGCTTAAATTTCCATTATTCAAATGCATATATATTTTAAATGCAAGCGAGAAAGTCTCCTTTCTATAAGAATACTCTACCAACTCTATTATCTGTCTGTCTGTCTGTCTGTCTGTCTGTCTGTCTGTCTGTCTCTCTCTCTCTCTCTCTCTCTATCATACATACATACATACATACATACATACATACATACATACATACATACATACTCACATTGGACTACAACCCCAAAGTGTATAAAATCTCTTTGATGACGCCAGTGTGGTATAATGCAGGGGTGTCAAACTCGCGATGTTATGTGTCATGTCGCAACATATCATGACTATTTTTCCATTGCCGGCAATGGGATGGGCACAGTTTTGGCATGATGCATCCAGCCCACGGGCTGGACGTTTGACACCCCTGGTCTAGTGGTTAAGGCACCAGGCTAGAAAACAGAGACCATGAGTTCAATTCCAGCCTTAGCCATGAGAGCCAGCTGGGTGACTTTGGGCCAGTCACTCTCTCTCAGCCCAATCCATCTCACAGGGTTGTTATTGTGGGGAAAATAGGAGGAGGAAGGTGTGTTGGATATGTTCACTGCCTTGAGTTGCTTATAAAAAAATAGCATAGGCAGAATATAAAATAAATAACTTGGAGGGATGTCCGGTGATTGCAGTAACTTGAGAGAGAGGTAGGATAGGGATCAGCAAGTTTCATACCAGCTTTCCTTTTTTTTAACCATCTCATGGGTTCAGCTCAACAGTGGGGAAAGGCGTGGTATGTTTTCTTTGCATGGTCTTCCATCTGCAGGTAGAATCTCCATCTAACACCTCAAAGACCCATTGGTTCCACAGAAATTCTGAACCACATACACGCAGGGTCTGATTCACCCTAAGGTGATTCTCATCTCTAGATGGCATTCATTGAAAGTTGTGACTTTAGAAATACTGCATGTGTTCTTTCTGCAGAAATAGACTTAATGGTCTTTTAAGTATGATGGCATCCGTACTCCATATAAGCAGACATCTGGTGTTTGTGTGCTGGTATTTGCATATGCTGATGTGTGTTTATATGTATGTTTATTTGTTTGTGTGTGTACATATACATTGTAAGCTACAATCATGTATTTTTATTCCTCTCCCCATGCATATTTATCAGGTTATGTGTTGTTGATTCCTTTTTGCACAAAGAAGTACAGTAGGGATTCAGGCATACATTTATACACCTAAAACCGTAGGTGAGAAAAGAAAGGGAGAGAACAGATTGAGTATGTAGGAAAAGTGTTTCCAGATTACTCATACATGGAGATTGTACCAAACTGTTTATTTATATGCTGGGTAACCAAGTATATGCTGAGCTAATATTGAACTCTTCCGGAGAAAATATCACTGGAAGTAAGTAAAAGTTTAAGCAGATTCTATAGCCCGAGCTCTCATGGGATAAACTGCATCCAGATTAAGATTTTGAATCTTGAAACTCAGATGGGTAATAGTATGATCAAAATTGCCCAGGCACCATTGGCTCCTGCAAGTCCAAATGTATAGTGTGGGATAATCCAAACTGTTTTACAATGTACTCCTAATCTGTCTACCCAGGTAAGTCCCACTATTTCTTAATTATTATTTTAATAGTGAAATGCAAAGGAAACAGTATAAAATGAATACTGATAATAGAGTGAGAAAACTTCCTAAAACTATATTTAAATGAATTAAGCATATGACTTACATACATACACACCCACATGTAGACGCCATCCAAATCTATATGATGAGTATAAAAATATATAAGAAAGTAATTGTCATTATGCTTATTAAATCTAGATCATAATGTGTCAACTCATTTTTAGTGCTGAGATTTTCAAATACAGATAACAAAATCATATCCTGGTTCCACTCCTTAAAATAGGAATGGCTTTCTTTTCAATTACTATATGTAAAGTTATCCCCTTTGCTGTAACCCAAGCTCAGTAAAGCCAATCTCTTCATAAAATGACAAATTCCATATTTTAGGAAAATGATTCAACATCATACTAAGATCTTTAAAGTATTTCTTCCCAAAGTTATGTTAACATATATTTATTAAACATATTTATTAAACATGTTAAACATATTAAACATTTATTAAACATATCAAATTAAACAAATGTATTAATTTGAAACCAGAATGAAGGCTATACCAGAACAAGGCTAAATCATGTGAGTTTAAAAAGCCTTAAAATTTGTGGCATCGCCAGCATAAAAACCCAAATATCTATCACTTTTAAAACATTCTTTGATGAGTTCCAAGAGATCCAAAATGATATTTTTTGATGAATTACAGTTCCATTTTAAAAAATATATTTCACATTTTTAAAAGTGTAGCCTCATTGATTTTCCAAAACTGGATATTCCAATTCTTCCTTTCACAGATTAAATATAACTTTGATTTCACTAACTTTCATTTCACTTTCTAATGCCTGATAAAACTGAACGTTGTTTCTGTTCAAGAATATCTTAAGGATCCTAAAAATTGCAGGTACCTTGGAGGCAGCCTGATCATACTGACCATCCTTTAGCTATAAATAAGGTGGTTCCACTATTATCAGTGACACAACCAAGTTGATGGACTTGGCATTGCAAGCTAATAGTTACTATTGAATGCAATATTGTAATTTTAATTTCTGTCCTTCATTCTTTTTGTGCCTTTGAAAAATATCATTTTCCACATTAAAAGAAAACCTGGAATAATTTCTATTATTTTTTCAGCTCTAGGTAAAAAAAATAATAATGTTATTTTCAGGACTGTTGCTATTTCAACTTTGTATAACTACTTGTTCTTGATGCATCACATTATTTTATTCCTTACTTTACATATTTTATAATGGTTTAAAGGTAAGCTTTTAATTGTTGTGGATTGTTTTACTAGTTGATTTTCCATATGAACAAATAAATGGTAAAGAAATAGATCAAATGAATAAATGGCAAGTATTGACTATTTACAGGCTGGTGCTGGCCACGTAAAGACCACTTGGATAATTACTGTGAGTAAGCCAGCACAATGATACAAAAGGAGCTTCAAACTGGAAGGTTGAACATCAGTGAAAAGGGTCTACCAAATTCCCTATTAAAACCTTTTCACTGCAAGCAGTTTTCATTGTAAATGGTACAGTAGAAGGAAAGATGCTCGGACAATTCCTTTTATGGTTTGTAAGATTCAGTCCAACATGTGTTACAGAAAAAAGAAACCAAATTAAGTTTACAATGTCAGCCATTGTTTCAGAGAGTTCACCACTTTGGCTCCAGGATTAAATATGGATGTACAAACTTATTTCCCTGCCACTGATTTCTGACATTGTCTTAGGACATGGTCACGTGTCCAAAGAAACACACATGGAACAATTGCTACACATTTCAGTTACCCTTGCAATTAATCCAGATACTAGTGTGACAGCCAGCCCAAGATGAATATTAAAGGAGAACTTCAGTTCTGCTAAAGAGTAATCAAAATGTTAATAGCCTTGGAGCTTAATTTATTTAGTAGACATAGCATTTATAAAAGTGATAACACTGCTAATATTAGCGTGAATAATATTATTGTATAGCACATTGTAATCGGATAATTAGCTGCAAAATTAGGAATAGAAAATTATCCGGGAACCAGGACTTATGCCAAGAGGGAAGAAAATGAGAGGACTGGGAACATTTCAATTGAAAAAAAAAATGGACTGGGGACTTTTTTTTTTGTAGCAATAACAATTTATATTCTTCTTCTGCACATTGCCATCATGTGTTGCCTATGCAACTACATGATCGTCCTTTGCTTTTTCATCCATGTGTTAGATTTAATTACTGTCTCAGAAAAAGGGCACTTACAGAGACAGTCTTTTATACTTTTGAAAAGGTGATATTTTAAATTTCCTAGGATAGAATATTGGTCACTTTCTTCCTTCTGAAGCCTCTTCTATTTCTACTTTATCAATTGATCAGCCTTTCTTTGATTACTTTGTATTTGAGCCTGTTGTGCTTTGCCTCCTGCATTTTCTGAGACTTCTTTCCATGCATCATACTTGCCATGCTGCTTCTCTTTATGATCCAATCTAATCTTTAATTTACTTCAT
>NW_015400962.1:0-5693 GCF_001527695.2 Protobothrops mucrosquamatus
TTCTTCTTCTTCTTCTTCTTCTTCTTCTTCTTCTTCTTCTTCTTCTTCTTCTTCTTCTTCTTCTTCTTCTTCTTCTTCTTCTTCTTCTTCTTCTTCCTTCTTCTTCTTCTTCTTCTTCTTCTCCTCCTCCTCCTCCTCCTCCTCCCCCTCCTCCTCCCCCTCTTCTTCTCCTCCCTTTCTGCTTTCTCCCTCCTCCTCCCACTCCTCACCTTCCCCTTTTTAAGAGCTAGCAATAAAAACCCAGTTGAAAGTTATGGAACCAAGTTGGAGGCAAGAAGTAGGAGAGAGCAGTCCTCCTCCTTCTTTCTGTTCCACCTCCGTTTAAATCTGTTCTTTGTCCAGCAAGGCATACAGCCCTACCTACCAACTGAAGAAAGGCTCAAGCCAGTCAAATGAGCTATTGAAGAAAGTGATGGAAAACAGCTCCCTCCCAAATCTTACTTTGGGGAACTAATCTGACAGAGTGAAAGAAGGCTATTATGTATTGATCTCAAGCCTACCTCAGTTACCAAAGACTCTGCTGAATTACTAAAAAGCCATAGCTGCTAGTATGGTCTAAGGCAGTGGTTCTCAACCTTTTTAATGCCGCAACCCCCAATCGGTCGTAAGTCGAGGACTAAACCGGTTGTAAGTCGAGGACTAAACTGGCCGTACGTCGAGGACTACCCAACCGGTCATAAGTCGAGGACTTTCCCTGCCCGGGAGCGCCGCACATGCGTGGTTCCGCCCCTTGCGCTGGCCAAGGCGTAGCTGGCAAGCGGCAGAGACAGAGCAGGCCGACCACCAGCTGGCCCAGCCCAAGGGAGGTAAGGCACCCGCCGGAAAAGGGAAAAAAAATGGCGGACAGCCTTGCTTGGCGACCCCCATGAAATGGTCGATCGACCCCAAATGGGGTCGCGACCCATAGGTTGAGAACCGCTGCTCTATTGGATTACTAAAAAGCCATAGCTGCTTGTATGGTCTAAGGCACTTTTCACTGAAAATGTTATGCCTCAAGGTCCACACTCTCACAATCCTGAATGTGTTAGTGAATTAAGAAATATAACAATTTCCCCCTCCTGCTGTTGGTTTTTTTTTTTCAGGGGGAGGGGGATGCCTTACCAAGGTCCTACCTTAAAGTATGAGTTGCAAGACACCCCCCCTCCCACATTTAAAGATTTAAAAGTAAGGACTTAATATATAGGAGGGATTCCATAGCAAAGTATTTTTGGCATCACTGCACAGTTCCAGGTGTGCAAATCTACAGGTAATCTTTGACTTAATGACCACAACTGAGCCCAAAATTTCCATTGCTAAGCTAGTTTTGCCCCGTTTTATGACTTTCCTTGCCACAATTGTTAAATGAATCACTGCAGTTGTTAAGCTAGTAACATAGTTGATAAGTGAATCTGGCTTTGTTTGTCGGGAGGTCACAAAAGCCGACCACCTGACCCACCCACCCACCCCGGATATTGCAACCATCATAAATACATGTCAGTTGCCAAGGGTTTGAATTTTGATGCTGCAACAGTCACAAATATGAAACATGGTCACATTTTTTTTTTTAACTTCTGCTGTAACTAAACAAATGGTTGTAATATGAGGACTACCTGTACTGGCAAAGCAGACAGAAGGATGGAGATTTATAGCAGGGGTCTGTTCTGAGGTTCTTAGGATAGCAGCTTTGGGATTATTCATCTGTTCAGCAGGTTCCAGGAAAAGAAAAAGAAAAAAGCACTGAAGGTGCATTGCCAAGAGAGTCAATCTGAAGAGTTAAAAAACTGTTCAGTTACAGTCCTCTCTCCTTCATCGCCATCCGCATTTTGCCCAGTGCATAATTATTTCTCCCTGCAAACACTTTCACGTTCTGTGCATTATTTCTTGTGATTGACATCAATCTAGCCCTCTTCATTTTCTCTGTTTTTCCTTCCAAAGAGCAAATGAATTTTGCAGATGGAACAAGTACCAAAGAGAGATGCTTTAACGGTAGCTTCTCCCAAGACCTTTGGTTCGCGCGCCGGGATTCACAGATGCCCCCTTTCAGCACACACGACGTTAGGTGTGGTGGTGCGGTATCCGTGTGAACCCTGACCAGCAATCCTCATCAACAACATCTGCCGTGTTGCTCACAAAGACAGACCTAAAGAGGTACTTAAGCAATCTTATGCGCCTAGAAACTGGTTGCTGGGAGAATAGCTACAAAGAGGGAGATGTTTGTCCTTGTGCTTGCTTACGAGATGCTCCAAATAATTAGTGTCAGGCAGAAAAAAAATGATCCTGCATTTTATCTCCCCACTGTCCCTAATTTAGGTTGGCGAAAGAGGAACGGCTTCAAAAATGTATTGGACAAGGGAAGAGAATTTGGTGAGATCTTTATGGTTTGTTTGTGAATTATTGCCCTTACTTAAATGAGAGATAGATGAAAGATAAGACTGAATGCCACCTATTTTGTTCTACGATGAACTGTCCAGCAATCTGCAATCTCCCTGGCTTGTCATACTTCATTAAACCCCTAGAGAAAGAATCATCCAAACTTTTGTCCGGCCTGCAGAGTGTGGACACCTAGAAAATTCTCTATGTGTGTGCTAGTCCAGGGCTTTTCAACCTTTTCAACCCATTGTACCACTTTTAGGATATGGCAATATCTGAGTACTACCAGTCGCCTAGGAAGGTGTCAAAAACTTGATGACGAAAAAAAAAAAAAAGGAAAAAAGTGATAAAGTACAGGTAGTCCTCGACTTACAACAGTTCGCTTAGTGACTGTTCAAAGTTATAATGGCACTGAAAAAAGTGCCCCCCAAGCCACAGCCGAGCAAGACAGCGTCCAGTGGCGGTCTTCCTCCTGTCCGAGGTTTTCATTGTTGTGAGCATTTCTGTTGAGGATTGGCAGCGGGGGTGGAGTGGGGGGTGTTTGGTTTTTATTCCCCCGTCTGCTGGGTGGTTGCAGCAGGTTTTGGTCACTTCACATGACCCTGGGACACTGTGACCATCATAAATATGAATCAGTTGCCAAGCATCTGAATGTAAATCACAAGACCCTGGAGATGCTGCAACATTCCAGCTGATTGATGCTTCTTCAGGGCTCAGCAGAAGCACCAGGATCAGCGCCGAGCTCCAGCTGGAGCCTGGCACTGATTCTGGCACTTCCACTGAGCCCTGACAGCCCTGAAGAAGCGCTGATCAGCTGGAAAGCGGCACTGATCCTGGCGCTTCCGCTGAGCCCTGACAGCCCTGCAGCTCCAGCCATCTCTCGCTCAGGCTTGTGTGGTGCTGCCACCAGTTCAGCTCATTCCCCTCCCCCGCTACCACTTTTCTAGGATGGTTGCGTACCACCTGCCAGGTGACAATGTACCACAGGTGGTACCCGTACCACTGGTTGAAAAGCCCTGTGCTAGTCTACTACAAGCACTCAGTCACTCAATCCCTGGTCACTTCACGCCTGGCCTATTGCAGTGCGCTCTACATGGGGCTATCCTTAAAGAGTATTCAGAAGCTACAATAAAACTGGCACCTAGGTTGGCTCATGTTGCACCACTGCATTGGCAGCCTGTGTGATTCCAGGTACAATTCAAGGTGTTGTCCCAAAGATTCTTTTTCAAAAAGCAACTGGAATTTCTGTGTTTTTTTTCTTTTGAAGACGTCTCACTACTCATCCAAGAAGCATCTTCAATTCTGACTGAATGGTGGGGAAATGGTGGATGTGTATATACTTAGGTACGGAGATAAGTCCACGTTAAGAGTTAAGAACTTAAATGATTTGCAGGAACCTTAGAATGTGTGACACAACGAGGAACATGGAGCCAATTTTTTTGAGTGAAAAAATGCAAGATATACCAAGTGTATACACAATTGTAAGTTATACATCAGTGGTGAAAAATTAGAGCAAGAACATGAATTTGCGTAGCTCTCTAAAATGTTTACTGAAGATAGAAAACTGTTTGGAGATATTTTTTTTAAAAAAGATGCACTAATGTTGGAAGAAAGGGGGATTAGGTTGTAGGTGATCTGTTGCAAGGAACAAACGTTTGTAAAAGAACCAAAAATGGCTGTGTATAAGAATGTAATTCTTCACAGTTTCTTATATGGAGGGGACAGCAGGGTGTCTCATGAGAAACATGAAAATAAGTTGAATGGAGTGGAAATAGGGTACTTAAGAAGTATGTGTGCTAAGACAACAAGAGATAGGGTCAAGGATGAATGGGTGCTGAATAAATGTAGATTGAAGACAAACCGGAGGGGCAAACATTAAAGATATGTGCTAAGGCGGTTCAGTCATGTAGAGAAAATGAACGAGGAATGGATTGAATTGCAAAACAAATAAACTGAAGAAAAGTTCAAGGATAAAGAGGAAGGGGAAAGACAGAGAATGTTGAGGTGCAATGAAGTTGATTAGATCCTAAAGAAAAGGGAGTAAGAAGTATGAACAACAGAATGAAAGAATAAACAGAATTGGGAGGGACCTTGGAGGTCTTCTAGTCCAACCCCCTGCTCAAGCAGGAAGCCCTATACCAGTGATGGCGAACCTTTTAGAGACCAAAAACTGGCCCCTCCCCCACTCCACCTCCTGCCCCGCCCCCACTGTGCCCCCACCCCGCCTGCCCACAGGGCCACTCACTGCCTCTAGGGCCCGCCACAGATCACCCAGGCAGCCCAGCAGCGCCATGGCAGCCACGCCCTCTGCCCACGCTCCGCAGCATCAAGTGTGCACGATTGGGCATGAGGGCAGAGTCTTGTCTACGCTGCCTGGCTGCCATGTCCTTGGCTGTGCTGCTCCGCGTGGGCCACGCTTGGGGGAGACTCTCCTCCAGGGGGGCTGCTGGTGAGGAGGGGGTTGCAGGGGGAGGCAAGGTTGGGGCAACGGACACGTGTGCCCACAGAGAGGGCTCCGAGTGCCGCCTCTGGCACCCGTGCCATAGGTTCGCCACCACTGCCCTATACCGTTTCAGACAAATGGTTGTCCAGTCTCTTCTTTAAAACTTCCAGTGATGGTGCACCCACAACTTCTGAAGGAAAGTCGTTCCACTGATTAATTGTTCTCACTGTCAGGAAATGTCTCCTTAGTTCTAGGTTGGTTCTCTCCTTAATTAGTTTTCATCAAACAACAAAACAACAACAAAACAAACCACAAAAGGCAATGTATGAAGTAGTGTAAGGATGATTTGCAAGGATAGACAGGTGTGGATATATGCAGCTCTATTTCATTTTCTTTCCTAATCTCCTGTGTTTCATTTCTTGAGCTTATAGTTTCTTAGCTCCTCTCTGTGTTTTACCCAACACTGCTTACTTCAAAGGGCACAGAGTGAAGACATGTACTATATCTAAGCATCAAGAGGTAACACACACACACACATCAGTAGCAGTAGTCCTCTCCACCATCTCCAGGAACAAAGCAAGTTCTGAAGAAATTCTCAAGCCACCACCAAAGCCTCTTTCAATTTTTGAGAAATTGTAAGGCAGTGTTTTACAAACTAGGATACGGAGTACATGGGATTCTTTACAGCTTGGGGGGGGGGGAAAGATTCCCTAAAGAAGTCCATCCTAGAATCTAATAAACATTCATATTTGAATCTTCGGATCTGCAATGGATAAATGAGCAGCTGATTCTTTCATTTCTTCCCATGACTACAGACTATGGCTAATGGCTAATGAATTCTAAAGAAAACAGAATTTGAAGGCACAATTAGAAATTAGAACAAAGACCCTGGTTTACACAA
>NW_015400963.1:0-2265 GCF_001527695.2 Protobothrops mucrosquamatus
CTGCAACTCAAACTAACCTGAGCACAACAAAGCCCCCACCCAAACAGAACACTCCCCCATCCAATCAGAACACAGCCAACCCCCCATCCAATCAGAGCACAGCCAAGCTCCTTAACCAATCAGAACACACCTCCACCCAATCAGAACACAGCCAAGCTCCCACCCAATCAGCTCAAACCCCACTGGCAGTTAAAAGGAAAAAACAGCTGTGATCACACACACTACTCCCAGAAGCACGAAGCTGAAGACCCCAGCCTGAAGATGACGAATGTGACTTCGTCGAAACGTCGCCAAGACACTTGTAATTCTACGCGGGAGAAAACCCGAATAACTAAAGACCTACATATATATACTAATGATAACATTAAAAATGTGATCCCTGGGTACATCCATATATATATATATATAAGTTTTATTGATTTTCTAATTTTACATTTAAGTATTTAAAAAGCAACGTGGTGGCTGGGTTGATCGAAAATTCAATTAACATACAAACATCTTTAGTGCAAGTCTCAAACTACCACATTAAATATTTCCTCTCTTTTCCCCTTAGTATTTACTATCTCATATTTAAACTAGTACAATTCTTATTATATGAATTAAATAAAAATAACATTCTTACATTTATCAATAATTTTAGCTTATACATATACTGATTATTTTAACATTCAGTCTTTATAGACAATCAATGTCCTAATTAGTTTTTCCCAGTTTTTAGTTTCCCGTTAATATTTACATTTAACATTTAATATTTATAATTTCCAAGTTTTAAGTGACCAAAGTTCCCTTTATCACAATTCATCACAAAGTCTAGTATTCAGGATACACATCTTATCTATTTGAATATATTCTATTTCTCACCATCTTACATCATCTAATTAATAATACAGTGTAACATTCTTATTTTCTATTAATTTCCAAATGTCTTAAATTTAGTAACCAAAATTTCCCTTATTTCAATATCAAATACTTCCTCTCTTTTTCTCTTGATATCTACTATCTCATATTTAAGCTAATAGTTTTTATTACTACAGTTAAATAAAAACATTTATTACATTCATCAATAGATTTTTAGCTTATATATATCTTAATTACCTTTATATTTAACCTTTATAAGCAACTCAACATTCAAATTTAATTGTAAATATTTATACCTCCAAGTTTTCAATGACCAAAGTTTTCTTTATTTCAGTTCATAACAAAATCCAGTATTCAAAGTACACATCTTGTCTATTTAAGTATATTCTATTTTAATCTTCAGTAATGAGTCAAAACCCCAATTTTCTTCAGCCTTATTCTAGCTTGCTTTCTTTGCCATCTTGCCTTCCATATATCCGTGCTTTTAAGTCATCAAATAGTTCTCCCTCTGTTATTATATATGTTGTTTGAGATAAAAAAGGCCATCCAGTCTCCATTTTTTTGGGAAGGCTAACCAATCGTCTATTTTTCTATCTCAATGTAGTTGTCCTGAAATGTTTATCTTCCCTTCAGTCTGTTCTTCTTCTTGATCCTCAGGTTTCTTTTGGTTTATTTAAAAAGTCTTTTCCATTTTCAATATTGTCAGTCTCCTTTTCTGGGTTTTCCATTAACTATGTTTGTTGATCAACTGAATATTCTATCATAGTATTTAATTGTTCTTCTACTATATTCTGTGTAATTGGTTCTTTAGTTGTAATCAAAGTTTGGATTTGTATATCCAGGCTGACATCTTGTTCTTTTCTGCAGCTTATTTCATCAGTAGCTGTAAGAATAGTTTCATAAATTGCTTTCAACATAAAAAGAATCTGTTCCTGATCTTCTTCCATGTTCTCTTAGTGGTGTGTTAAATTAAAAGCTTTACAATCAGAGAATGAAAATAATTTTGTCACTGAGTATAAAACACAGCTGGGCTTCTCGCAGCTGATATCTGCCAAGGTTGCAAAAGTCTTATCTATAGTCTGGGCTTCAAGCCAAGTCTCTTTTAGCCCATAACAAGTTGTAGTATCAGGTTTAGCCACAAGCTGTCGCCCATACCATTTAAGATTGTTTTTAAGTCCATTTTTTTTATTATTATTAAAAGTTTTATGACATTTACAAAATAAACCCCCTTCCCCACCCCCCAAAACCCCCCACCCCCCCACTTCCCAGAGCTGTTCACAGGGTTACAAATATATTAATCATAATCTAAATAACATTATCCAACTAATTATGTAACCAAATCTATAACACACTTTAACTCCCTTTTAAAATAAATTTAGATAATTTAAAATTAAACACAATAATAAA
>NW_015400963.1:4484-5691 GCF_001527695.2 Protobothrops mucrosquamatus
AGACATATTTTTCGGTAATATTTTAGTCTTATTATTATTTACCTTAAAACCAGAAACTTTCCCATACTGAGCAATAATTTCCACCAAATCAATCACCGAATCTATCGGCTGAGTTAATGTCAGCACCAGATCATCAGCAAAGGCCCTTAACCTATAATCATTCTTATTCACATTTATTCCCTTTATTATAGATGATTCATGAATTTTAATTAATAAAATCTCCATTGTTAACACAAATAACAATGGAGATAACGGACATCCTTGCCTTGTACCCTTTTCAATTTTAAATACCTCTGTTAAACCCCCATTAACTATGACCTGTGCTGATTGTTGTTGATAAATAGATCTAAGAGCAGCCAAAAAATTTGCCCCAAAATTCATTTTTTCTACAACTCATAATAAAAAACCTCCAATCTAATTGGTCAAATGCTTTTTCAGCATCCAAAAATATAAAAGCTGCTGGAATTTGGTTATTCTTATCCAAATATTCAATTAGGTTAACAATTTGTCTTACATTATACTTCATGTATCTTCCAGTTATAAATCCAGATTGCCTAAGTATTTGCATTAATCTATTTGCCAATATTTTTGAAAAAATCTTGTAATCTATATTCAACAAAGATATAGGTCTATAATTCTTGGGTTGGGTCAAATCCTGACCCTCCTTTGGAATCAATGATATGAAAGCAGTTCTCCAAGACGGGGGTACTTCTGCCCCCCGCAAAATACTATTGAACAATTCCTTTAATGGTTCTACCATTTTGTCAGATAACATCTTGTAATAAATTGCTGTTAAGCCATCTGTACCTGGAGCTTTACCAAGTTTTAATTGCTTAATTACCCCCATAATTTCCTCCGAAGTTATTAAACAATTCATTTCTTCCCTCTGACTATTTGATAGTCTAGGAAAATGTGCTTGCTGTAAGTAATTCTCTATTTCTAAAAATTGTATATTTTCAGAGGCATATAACTTTGAATAAAAATCCAAAAAACTTCTTTTAATCAATGTTTGTTGATATGTCACTTTCCCCTTGTAATCTATTTTATCTATAACTCTTGACTTCTGCTTCTTTCATAGTTGGTAGGCCAACCATCTACCAGGTTTGTTTGCATTACAAAATGTGTTATATTTCATATAACGCAAATTAGTTGCAGTCTGATCCGCCATTAGCATATTGAATTGCTCCCTAAGCATAGTTATAGAAAC
>NW_015400964.1:0-5691 GCF_001527695.2 Protobothrops mucrosquamatus
CAAAGTTACAACGGTACTGGAAAAAAAGCAACTTCTCACTCTTTTTCACACTTACGACCGTTGCAGCCTCCCCCTGGGTCACGTGATCAAAATTCAGACGCTTGGCAACTGACTCACATTTATGACCGTTGCTGTGTCCTGAGAGTCACGTGATCCCCTTTTGCGACCTTCTGACAAGCAAAGTCAATGGGGGGAAGCCGGCTTCACTTAACAACCGTGTGACTAACTTAACAACTGCAGCGATTCATTTAACAACCGTGGCGAGAAAGGTCGTGAAAGGGGACAAAGCCTACTTAACCCCTGTCTTGGTTAGCGACGGAAAATCTTGGAAATCTCAGTTGTGGTTTGTGAGTGGAGGACTACATCTGTTTTTGGAGTCTTCCATTAGCGTTTTATAAGTATTTTATCAATATTTTAATTGTGCAGCACTAGGGTTATTATAGAGCTGGGCGACCTTTATATGTTAAATTAAAAAAAAATGAGTAGGCCAGTACGTCCAATGAAATAGGCTAGGCTAGGCTGCATTAACAGGGGGATAGAATCAAGATCACTTGAAGTGTTAATACCACTTTACAATGCCTTGGTAAGGCCACACTTGGAATACGGCATCCAGTTTTGGTTACCACGATGTAAAAAAGATGTTGGGACTCTAGAAAGAGTACAGAGAAGAGCAACAAAGATGATTAGAAGTCTGGAGACTAAAACGTATAAGGAGCGGTTGCTGGAATTGGGTATGTCTAGTCTAATGAAGAGAAGGATGAGGGGGGACATGATAGCAGTGTTGAAGTATCTCAGGGGCTGCCCCAAAGAAGAGGGAGTCAAGCTATTCTCTAAAGTGCCTGAAGGCAGGACAAGAAGCAACGGATGGAAACTAATCAAGGAGAGAAGCAACCTAGAACTAAGGAGAAACTTCCTGACAGTTAGAACAATTAACCGGTGGAACAACCTGCCTCCAGAAGCGGTGAATGCTCCAACACTGGAAGTTTTTAAGAAGAGACTGGACAGCCATTTGTCCGAAACGGTATAGGGTTTCCTGCCTGAGCAGGAGGTTGGACTAGATGACCTCTGAGGTCCCTTCCAACTTCATCATTATTATTATTATTATAGCCTGCCTCCAGAAGTGGTGAATGCTCCAACACTGGAAGTTTTTAAGAAGAGACTGGACAGCCATTTGTCCGAAATGGTATAGGGTTTCCTGCCTGAGCAAGGGGTTGGACTAGATGACCTCCAAGATCCCTTCCAACTTTATTATTATTATCATTATTATTATTATTATCATCATCATCATCATCATCATCATCATCATGATGTTTCTGTAGCCATTCATCCATAGCGGGAATCAAAATATCCTCCCATTTTTCTTGCTGCCGTCAACATATATGAGATGCCTGCCCTTCCAGTTCTCTTTTTCACCATTTTCTGTTCCCCCTTTGTGTCCTGCAGCATCAGAGACCCTTCAGGAAGAAGCTCAAGGGACCTTTGGAGGGGTGACCAAGCGCTCCTGGGGACATTAACCGGCCAGCTGGAGCCCAGGAGCGTGGGAGCGTGGGAGCTCCAAAGCTATTCTAGAGTCGCCTGGAGTGGGATCTTTCTGGGACCTCCTTAAAGCCACTCAAGGTTTGATGGTGCTCTCCAAGCCATGGGAGGACCTTCAGATCTTCTCGCAGAAGAAGCATCCCTCCATTTTCCTGAGCAGATCTGCTTCTCCTCCACCTGCGGGCAGCCACGGGACTGACTGAGATCTTTTGTACCTGCTTCCATGAAAAGAAATGACATTTGTGGGTTCCTTGAGGAACTGGGAGTTGACCTCAAGTGCCTGGGAAGCGCCCGAAACCCACTGGAGTTTCACTGTGAGCAGTCAAGCCCGTTCTGGGATGGACCCGTGATTCTGCCCAACTCATGGAGGCCCCCTTCCATATCCCTAGGACAGTGGTGGCGAACCTATGGCACGCGTGGCACTCAGAGCCCTCTCTGTGGGCACGCGTGCCATGCCCCGGAGATGGCGAGGGACTGGCCCCCGCCACCCTGGCCCCGCCTACCCAGTCTGCCATGACCAGCACGGCCACGCCCACCTGGCACCCGGTGATAAAATAAGTGGGTTTTGGGTTGCAGTTTGGGCACTGGGTCTCTAAAAGGTTCTCCATCACTGCCCTAGGAACTCAACGTTTTGATGCCTTCATCTTAATTTCACACATTTTGGATACGGGACCCCTTCAAAACAAACCATGTTACTTAAATGTCTGTGGAAGTTCTCAGTCATCCAGGTCATGGTTGTCCCAAAGGTGTTTTTTCAAGAGGCCACTGGACTTTCCTGGAAACTCAACTGCCTCTTGAAAAAGCACCTTTGGGACATATTGCTTAAATCAGGGGTCTCCAAACTTGGCACACGTGCCTGGCTGAGGAATTCTGGGAGTTGAAGTCCACCAGTCATAAAAGGGCCAAGTTTGAAGACCCCCTGGCTTAAATCATACCTAACATTATCCAAAGGAGGGGAAGCAACTCTTACCCAAAGTAATATATATATATATAAAGTGTAAAATTGTCCTCCTTCACTGCATTTTGAGGCCAGAAATAGGGTCTGGGGGAGGGAGGGGGGGTTCTATTTGTTTCATTTTGTTGTATAATTTATATTGTCCGCGGCCAATTCAAAATGGAAGGATTGATATGGAAGATGAAGTATTTATTTTTTTAAAGAGAGGATCAATGGAGTAAAGTGCGGGTTAGGTTGAGCAAATGCTTTGCGCCTGTGCCAATTCCCTCTGTTTCCCCCCCCCCCAAGGGTTTTAAATCCCGTGGGAATTTTCCTGGTTGAATTAAAAGCGGTTTGTAATGGAAAGGGAAAATGCCAGGTGAGGAGGAGAAATGAGGATCACCAGATCCCTCTTGCAACATCCTTGAAATTCCCTGGGAAATTACCAACTACGTCTCAGTTGCAGAAAATCACAAGCTTTTTGCAACTCACTGTCAGGTGCAAGCAGTCAGAACCACTCATGAATACAGGTCGTCCTCGACTTGCAGCAGTTTATTTAGTGACCGTCCAACGTCAGAACAGCACTGAAAAAAGTGACTTAGGACCGTTTTTCACACCCATGACCCTCGCATCCTCCTCGTGGTCACGTGATCAAAATTCCAAAGCTTGGCAACTGGCATGTACTTATGACGGTTGCAACCTCCCGGGGTCGCATGATCCCCTTCTGACAAGCAAAGTCAAATGGGGGAAGCCAGATTCACTTAGCAACCATGTGACTATCTGAACACGGCAAGGAAGGTGGCAAAACGGGGCAAAATGTCACTTCGCTGCCTCACTTAGCAACATATATTTTAGGCTCAGTTGTGGTTGTAAGTTGAGGATGACCTGCAGAAGCTTTGTTAGTCATCTGTGTTACAAGAATCTGGCCAGACTGACTGCATTCCACTGTGAGTGGCCAGATAAGACTTCAGAGATTCTGGAGAGATCAGCCTGTGACACTTTCTGCAGTGCAAGGATTCTAGGCTAGTTGCCCTCTTAACACCTTCCAGTCTAGCTCAATTGTCCACCATGCTCAATTGTTGACTTACAACAGTTCATTTAGTGACTGTTCAAAGTTAAAACTGAAACAAGAGACCCTTTTTCACTCATGACCACGGCAGCATCCCCTTGGTCACATTGTCAGAATTCAGACGCTTGGCCACTGACTCATATTTATGACAGGTGCAGTGTCCTGTGGGCCCCACGATCCCCTTTTGCAATCTTCTGACAAGCAAAGTCAATGGGGAAGAGGTTAAGCTAGCAAGCGTGTTAGTAATTTAACAGATTCACTTAACCAGTGTGGCAAGAAAGGTTGTAAAATGGGGCAAATTTCACTTAACCAATGTTTCGCTTAGCAACAGAAAATTTGGGCTCAATTGTGGTCGCAGGTCGAGGACTCCCCGTATCTGTATGTGGCTGCTCCAACACTGGAGGTTTTAAAGAAAGATTGGACAACCACGTCAGAGCATGCACAATCTTATTGCACTGAGGTAACCCAGGAGTAAATACAGTAAACAGTGGTTTGTAATTAAATGGTGGTTTATATTACACTATATCTACAAATATACACTAGAAATAAAATACATACACGTGGTGAAACGGCAAAGTCCAATACACAGCAATTATAGCAGTCAAACGGACGAGAGAGAGAGAGAAAGACTCCAGCAAAAAAACTTCCCTTTTATACTCAGACTCTTAAAGGGATACACACACCTGCGGATGAGAGAGAGAGAAAAACTCCAGCAAAAAAACTTCCCTTTTATACTCAGACTCTTAAAGGGATACACACACCTGCAGATGAGAGAGAGAGAAAAACTCCAGCAAAAAAACCTTCCCTTTTATACTCAGACTCTTAAAGGGATACACACACCTGCTGAGTCATTCTTAGTATTGCATCATCCACGTTACACTCCATCTTTACATAAGCTGTTTAGCTGTTAAATCATTATCCTGACAAACCATTTGTCTGAAATGGTATAGAGTTTCCCGCTAAACTCAAAAGGCCAGGCCAGCTCTATGACTGGGCTGAGTAAAATCCAGTGCTGAAATGACACAAGAGGACTTCCCATACATGGGTTGCAAAAATCCAGTTGATGGCCAGATGGCAGCAAAGAATTAAGATTTTAAAGTATGACATTGCTGCCATCTGGTGGCTGGATGTTTTTTCTCAAGCTGCTTCTCGCAGTTACGCAGGTAAAACCAGAGCCGTAAGCTCACTGCAGTTTTCAACCTGTTTTTTTGTCCCTAGTTGCTTTAGTTATAGCAACAAAAGCGTGCAGGAGAAGATCCTTATTAATCACTCAGCTTGCACCCGCTTTCCATTCTGGGTCAATTAGTGCAAAGCCTGAGATTCATCAGAAGCCTCCCAAGTCCTTATTTTACGCCGATATCAGTGACATTTGAGTGACTTCACCAGGTTTTGGTGGCTGTTCTGCATAAATTCCCAACTTTTATTTAGTTTATCCTTCAGCTCTGCCAGCCCAGCATTTCTGCCTGGGCCCAGTGCTCTTCAATATCTATATCAACGATTTGGATGAGGGGATAGATGGGGAACTCATCAAATTTGCTGGCAGGAATAGCCAACACTCCAGAAGACAGGCTTAAGATACAGGAGGACCTGGACAGACTTGAACCCTGGGCGCTATCTAACAAAATGAAATTCAATGGTGAAAAAAGCAAAGTTCTACATTTAGGCAAGAAAAACCAGATGTACAGGTATAGTATAGGGGGTACCTTGCTCAATTAGTAGTAACTGTGAGAGGGACCTTAGAGTCCCAGTGGACAATCACCTAAATATGAGCCAGCAGTGTGCTGCAGCTGCCAAAAAATCCAACACAGTGCTAGGCTGCATTAACAGAGGGATAGAATCAAGATCACGTGAAGTGTTAATACCACTTTACAAGGCCTTGGTAAGGCCACACTTGGCCTTACCAAGTTTTGGTCACCGCGATGTAAAAAAAATGTTGAGACTCTAGAAAGAGTACAGATACAATTCAGGGGTAATGTCCGAACAACTCCTCTCTCCAAATTTCCCTATCTGTATTATATACAATAAGATTAATTTTCTCTTACATTAATACTTCTATTTATCTAACCTTCTCAGTATATACGTCTATAAATATGTATACAACCTCCAGTTATTCAATACTATGTCGCCTGGGTCTCCCTCCTTATCTGCTCCT
>NW_015400965.1:0-5689 GCF_001527695.2 Protobothrops mucrosquamatus
ATTTAATCCTGCTAATGTCCCAATGAGGAACAGTAATCATATTCTTTTAGCACAGCAGAGTGTCTATTTTACCATTAAAAAAGCCTAAAATCCCTCCAGTTTCTGGTGCAAAATGTTTTTAGTTTGTGTTTACAAAAGCTCTGAATGGGCTGCCTTTAAGGAGTGTTTCCTACATGATTCAGAAAAAAACAAAAAAAAAACACACATTCGCTGTATAGATTGTCATGCAGAACCCTTGGACTTCAACCTGAGATCCACAAACATTGTAAGAATTCTAAGTGGCTTTTAATAATAACAGCATCCAAATACTGCAAAATGTAAAATACTGTAAAATACAAACAAGAAACAGATTAGTACGGTCCTCAATCCGGAATTGTCTACCAGAGCTTCCTAGATTTCAGCTGACTCTTATTTTCTGCTGTCACCTAGCAAATATTAGTATGTGTTTGGTGTATTATGTATGCAGGTACACAGGCAACAAGATTGCCTTCACATCAATAATGTGTCCCTTACCTCTCTATGCACAATAATTATAATTGGAAGAGAGAGAAAATGAAACCCAGTTGTATCCTTAGTATTTTAACAGAATAACGTTTCTGCATAGTATGTGGAAATCACTTCCTTAAACAACATATGTCTTACATAAAATATTATCTTGCCTGCCAGTCAAGCTGGGAAGAACTGTTTTTCTCAAAGGATTCTCCATTATAAACAATCCCATCATGTTGACCATGGCTGGTTGCCAAAATATTACTCTGTAGTTTCTGTTTATCCATGTTTGGCAAAAGATTATTATTTTCCAATCATGAGTAGTGGACAGGCTTGTGCGAAACATCAAGAATATGTTCAACCGTACAACACTGTCTTCTTTATTGGACCAATTAAACACTGGAGCTATATCCTTACATTTGTCTATTTTTTCTATCAAGAATGTTCAATAAATGAAAAAAGTGCAGAATGATAACATCAACTGATGAATTTATCTTACCTCTGCATATCTATACAGGTTTTCCTCAACTTATAACCATCTGTTTACAATGGCACTGAAAAAAGTGACTTATGACCAATCTTTGCACTTACAACCACTGCAACATCTCCACTGTCATATGATCACAATTTAGGATAGTTGTGGAGTCCAGGGGTCATGTGATTGCCCTTTGTGACCTTCCCAGCTGGATTCTGACAAGTAAAGTCAATGGGGGGAGGGACAAATCCACTTAACCACTGTGATTCATTAACAACCATGGCAAAAATGATAATAAAGTCAGGTGTGGTTCACTTAACAACTTCCTTGCTTAGCAACAAAAATTCAGGTTCCAATGGTAGTCATAAATCAAGGATTACCTGTAAAGCAAAGGGAGAGAATTCACAATATTGTGACACTACTGGCCATTCCCAGTTAGAGAGAAAAGATGGGATCGCAGGGCCTGCTTTGGGCAGGAGATATAAAGTGTCATGTGAAGTGATGCCTCAAAAGGATCTACAGAAAAAAAAAATCTGTGAATTGTGTTACTGTTGTCACACAGTTCCAATTTTAGAAATAAACTATGCCTTTGAAGTCCACAACCCAACGTCTGTTTCTTAAAATATGTGATTAAGGAAAGTTGCAGCTTTTTGAAGAGCTGTATCAAAGAGGAGTACAAGATCATTCTTAGTCAGTGTAGATTATTGGGAATATTATTCTGCCATCTTCAGAATGTTCATAGTTTACTTTACCCAGTTTGGAAAAGTAGAATTTCCTCCCCCTCCCCCCCCTTGGCTACCTATCAGGAACAGAGAAGGCATTTAGGGGTTTTCTCAGTGTTTTCTAGGAAGAAGAAAAAACAGATGATGGTTTTGATCTCTGTTTTTGGACATATGAACAATTTTCCATATTTTTTCAGTTAAAAATAGGACCAAGGGTTTATTAGGCTAACTTCGTCTAATTTTACATCTCCTATTAGTCTTAAGCTTCATAACCAATTGTTGTTAAATTATAATCCAATTGCAGCTGTTCTAAATTTATATGAGCTTAGAATAATAACCGGCTTTATTATTGTCAGAAACCTGTTGTTGTTTTTTAAAAAAAAACCAACCTCTTGAAACATCTAACTATGCATTGTTTCACTAGCACAATGTAACAATAAGATGAAGGAATGACCTGAGGCCTGTCTGTAGATAGGAAGACAAGATAGAGGGAAGAGATTGCCTATAAGGCACCAGCATTAGAGATTAAAATCAACCATCATTAAAGTCAACAACATGCTCTCACCACTATTCCAGCTTCTCCTCCTCTGTTACAACAGCATTTTCCCAAACAACAAACATTGCTTCCTGTTAAGCCACTGTGAATACTCAGCAGAAGGAATGTACAAAAATATACACTTGATAATTACTTTTCTCCAAAACAACAAACGTTTTTTCTTCAGGTTAGATCATTTTGGTAATGTTCAATTCCCATATCCAATCATTTCTGTTTATACTGCTGGTATAAACATAAAACTTGCTTTTGTCATCTTTTAGTATTACTGTTGTCAGATTTTGAATACGTTTAATTGCTCATATAACAAGTTTTTTTAAAAAATAAACTTTAAAGTTTTAAAGGACTAAATGTTATATGCAAAATTATTCTGAAGGGAGAAGATTTGTAGAAGAGAAGTCAGCTAAATCTATTTTGAACTGCAAACACGTTTTTAGTTTGAAACAGTAGGAGGAAGAGACTACAAATCTGAAAGCATTCAAATGGTCTCATTAAATATTATATTATATAAATATAGAACATAAAACTTATTATTTGGTTAAGGAGAGCTACTTACAATTGTTTTCTCTGGTGAATATAGCATTACCCTGGGGGGTGGGGGGTGGAATGCATCCAGCTTGTTAGAAAAAAATCCTACAAGTTTCTTTTACTTTCCAATAATTCTAATGTTAGTTGTAAATTAAATTTATCAGGAGTATTTGAATTATTACATTATAGGCATATTTATAAGCACTTGTGCCTGAAAAACTAAGTTCAACCAACACCTGGTTTGTAGACCCAAACTAGAAATTATGTTAGTAGTAAAGGTAGTCTTCAAGTTATAACCACAACTGAGCCCAAAATTTGTGTTGCTAAGTGAAACATTTGTTAAGTGAGTTTTGCCCCATTTTACAACCTTTCTTGTCTTAGCGTTAAGTTAGTAAGCTTAAGAACTTAAGCTTATTTACTCAACAACTGCAGTGATTCACTTAACAACTGAGGCAAGATAGGTTGTAAAATGGGGGAAAACTCACTTAACAAATGTTAAGCGAATCTGGTTTCCCCATTGACTTTGCTTTTCAGAAGGTCGCAAAATGTGATCACATAACCCCAGGACACTGTAACCATCATAAATATGAACCACTTGCCAAGCATCCAAATTTGATCATGTAACAATGGGGATGCTGCGATGGTCCTAACTGTGAAATAATGGTCATAAGTCACTTTTTTCAGTGCCATTGTAACTTTGAACAGTCAGTAAATGAATTGTTGTAAGTCGAGGACTACCTGTATATGTTCAGGATATTTAACACTCAGAAAAATGCACTGGTGGCAAATGTATGTAATGCATGTATGCATGAAATTAATTAATTAATGTTATGTTCTCTCTGGGCCATTTGCATCTTCTGCAATGCCTCAACACTCCAATGGATAAACTGCATTAATACAACGTTTGAAAATTAACCTGTATAGCAGCTGCTTAACTCAGTTTAAAGAGAATTCCTTTGAACTGCCTCACCTTTTTGGCTCTCAATTTCCCTACTCATTAAATTGCTGATCATTCAGGACTTGCCAATTGTAATATTTATAACACCTAAACGTCTATAAACATATCTATAAACACAACTGGAAACAACTAATATGATTCACCTGACGTTTACTGAAATTGCCTTCAGGTTAGAAAATCCCATTAAAACATTAAACGTTGAAATAATGGGGAAGGAACACAATACTGGCTATATGCATGTTATCCATATAAAAATATTTTAAGCAAAGGCGTGCAAATAATTCTCTTATTAATTCTTGGTTAGGGAAGCACACTAGGCTAACATTTTGCTAATCAATAATGTAATAGCTTATAAAAACTTGTGGGATGGAAGGAAATTTTTCATTAGATTTTGCTGGTTTAACCAGCTGGATCTGATAGAGGCCAAGTGACCCTATACAACTTACTGTTTTCATATTGGTTTGCTTTACTGACTACATGTAGTCTGTGCTTGGCAACAACAATTGGGACTGGCAATTTGGTGACTATGCACTGCAGTTACTAAGAAGAAAATCACGTTATCACAACTTATGATTTTACTTCTGCATTCTCTATTTATTCTGTCACAATGGCAATTATGTAACTGCAGGACAGTGAAATTGCCATAAATGAAAGAATTATCCCAAGATTGTTTTTTTTCACCAACGTAACTTTGAACACTCATTGTGTGATGCAGTTAGTAAGTTTTATAATAATAATAATAATAATAATAATAATAATAATAATAATAATAATAATAATAATAATAATAATAATAATAATAATAATAATAAAGTTGGAAGGGACCATGGAGGTCATCTAGTCCAACCCCCTGCTCAGGCAGGAACCCTACACCATTTCAGACAAATGGCTGTCCAGTCTCTTCTTAAAAACTTCCATTGTTGGAGCATTCACCGCTTCTGGAGGCAGGTTGTTCCATTGGTTAATTGTTCTAACTGTCAGGAAGTTTCTCCTTAGTTCTAAGTTGCTTCTCTCCTTGATCACTTTCCATCCGTTGCTTCTCGTCCTGCCTTCAGGTGCCTTGGAGAATAGCTTGACTCCTTCTTCTTTGTGGCAGCCCCTGAGATATTGGAACACTGCTATCATGTCCCCCCTCGTCCTTCTCTTCGTTAAACTAGACATACCCAATTCCAGCAACCTTTCCTTATATGTTTTAGCCTCCAGTCCCCTAATCATCTTTGTTGCTCTTCTCTGTACTCTTTCTAGAGTCTCAACATCTTTTTTACATCGTGGTGACCAAAACTGGATGCAGTATTCCAAGTGTGGCCTTACCAAGGCATTGTAAAGTGGTATTAACACTTCACGTGATCTTGATGCTATCCCTGTTAATGCAGCCTAGCACTGTGTTGGCCTTTTTGGCAGCTGCAGCACACTGCTGGCTCATATTTAAGTGATTGTCCACTAGGACTCCGAGATCCCTCTCAGTGAAGACTACCTGTATATCCAGGCAAAGTAGGTTAGAAATATGTTAATAATTAACATAGATATGAAATCAAGATTCTGACTCATATCTCCCAACGTGGATACTGTAAGACACCACATAACATTTTCCATTAATAATGTGATATCAAATTAAGGAATGTAATTCCTGAGTTAATTCATCCATTATTTTTCCAAAACAGATTCTTTTAGGTGTTTTTCATTTTTTAAGACACCCAAGTCAAGAGACATTTTAAAATAACAATTCATTTTATCCAGTGCAAAAAGCTTGGAAGCCCATAAAACTGTAATTTAGTAAACTCGTAAAGATATATTATTGAGTTACCACCACTCCATTATCCGATACAAGAAATGGATTTTTTATAGTTCACTTAT
Source organism: Protobothrops mucrosquamatus (assembly GCF_001527695.2). Classification (NCBI taxonomy): domain Eukaryota; kingdom Metazoa; phylum Chordata; class Lepidosauria; order Squamata; family Viperidae; genus Protobothrops; species Protobothrops mucrosquamatus. Next base: position 5,580 of record NW_015400965.1, read on the forward strand.
ATGCTATAGTTACAGGCATTTTGTTCCTGAATACTGAAACATGAGCCAAAAAATGCATTCATCATAAATTCTGTATGTACCTTTCAGTTCAGAAGAACATCCTGTAATGA
>NW_015400966.1:0-5689 GCF_001527695.2 Protobothrops mucrosquamatus
GGAATGGAATGGAATGGAATAGAATAGAATAGAATAGAATAGAATAGAATAGAATAGAATAGAATAGAGCTGGAAGGGACTGGAGGTCTTCTGGTCCAGGGCTTTTCAACCTTTTCACCCATTGTACCACTTTTAGGATATGGCAACATCCGAGTACCACCAGTCGCCTAGCAAGGTGTCAAAAACTTGATGACCAAAAAAAAAAAGGGAAAAAGTGATAAAGTACAGGTAGTCCTCGACTTACAACAGTTCGCTTAGTGACTGTTTGAAGTTACAATGGCACTGAAAAAAGTGCCCCCCAAGCCACAGCCGAGCAAGACACCTGCTTGCCCGCCCAGCCGCACTCTTCCTCCTGTCCGAGGTTTTCATTGTTGTGAGCATTTCTGTTGAGGATTGGCAGCAGGGATGGGGTGGAGGGTGTTTGGTTTTTATTCCCCCCCCCCACCGGCTGGGTGGTTGCAGCAGGTTTTGGTCACTTCACATGACCCTCGGACACTGTGACCGTCATAAATATGAATCAGTTGCCAAGCATCTGAATGTAAATCACAAGACCCTGGAGATGCTGCAACATTCCAGCTGATCGGTGCTTCTTCTGGGCTCAGCAGAAGTGCCAGGATCAGTGCTGCTTTCCAGATGATTGCTGCTTCTTCAGGGCTCAGCAGAAGCACCAGGATCAGCGCCGAGCTCCAGCTGGAGCCTGGTGCTGATCCTGGCGCTTCCGCTGAGCCCTAACAGCCCTGCAGCTCCAGCCATCTCTTGCTCAGGCTTGTGCGGTGCTGCCACCAGTTCAGTTCATTCCCCTCCCCAGCTACCACTTTTCTAGGATGGTCGCATACCATGTGCCAGGTGCCAATGTACCACAGGTGGTACCCATACCACTGGTTGAAAAACCCTGTTCTAGTTCAGCCCCCTGCTCAAGCAGGAGAACCTATACAGTCTCAGACAGATGAATGTCCAGTCTCTTCTTAAAAATCTGCAGTGATGGAGTGCCCACGATTTCTGGAGGCAAGCTGTTCCACTGGTTGATTGTCCTCACTGTCAGGAAGTTTCTCCTTTATTCCAGGTTGCTTCTCTCTTTGATCAGTTTCCAACCATTGTTTCTTGTCCTTCCCTCTGATGCTCTGGTGAATAACCTGACCCACTCTTCCTTGTGGCAGCCCCTCATATGCCAGAATACTGCTATCATGTCTCCCCTATTTCTTCTTTTCTTTAGACTAGCCAAACCCAAGTTCCACAGCCGTTCTTTGTATGTTTTAGTCTCCAGGCCTTTGATCATCTTAGTTGTTCTTCTCTGAATTTTTTCCAAACTCAACATCTTTTTGTGATAAGGTGACCAAAATTGGCTGCAGTATTCCAGGTGTGGTCTTACTAGGGCTTTATAAAGCGGTACTAATACTTCGCGTGATCTTGATTCTATGCCTCTGTTTATACAACCCAGGATTGTATTAGCTTTTTTGGCTGCTGCTGCACACTGCTGGCTCATGGTCAAGTGATCGTCCACTAGGACTCCAAGGTCCCTCTCTCTTCATTTGATCTTGATTCTATGCCTCTGTTTATACAACCCAGGATTGTATTAGCTTTTTTGGTTGCTGCTGCACACTGCCGGCTCATAATCAAGTGATCATCCACTAAGACTCCAAGTGTTAACTTGGACAACTCTAAAGAGTAAAATGTACAATGCAAGCAAGAACGTTCACAAGTGAAAAATCGCCCATCTTGGAGCCTGCTTTGTTGTGGTCATGAAAAAGTACTCCCCTGTTCTGGTTTTCTTTTGGTGCCTTAGTTTGCATTGACCTCTTCTTTCATTTTTTTATGCCAGCTCCCTTAGGAATCCCAAAACAGCCATCAGATCTCACTCCCTGGCCTGTTAACTCATACATTAACAAAACATTGGCGAACAGAAGCACTGGACTGTTGAAATCCAGTTTTACTACAAATATATTTTCTTAATTCACCAACCTGAACCTAATTCTGCAAAAGCCAGGATGAGAACTAATAATCCTGCTTTCTTAAAATTGTTTCTACCTTGACCGATCTATCCAACATGTTACCTGATTATGAAAGCTTGGCACACTGAAGAGCCAGTTTGGTGTGGTGGTTAAAGTGCTGGCCTAGAAACTGGGAGACTGTGAGTTCTAGTTCTGCCTTAGGTATGAAAACCAGCTGGGTGACTTTGAGCCAATCACCAAGCGACTCTGAGTTCTACTCCTACTTTCGGCATGAAAGATGGCTGGGTGACTTTGGGCCAATCACCAGGCAACTGTGAGTTCTAGTCCCGCCTTAGGCATGAAAGCCATCTGGGTGTCTTTGGGCCAGCCACTCTCTCTTAGCCCCATTCACCTCACTGCGTTGCTCTTGTGGAGAAAATAAGAGGAGGAAGGGGTATTCGGTACGCTCACACTTTGAGTTACTTATAAAATAACAAAGGTGCACTAAATAGCTAATAAATAAAACATTTGGGTGGTGGGGTTGTGGCTTTGGAGGTGAGGAGCGAGCAAAATAAAATGAGTGCAGATATAATGTGATTCCTTCAGCCGAGCCTAGCCAAAGGAGATCTTCAACTACAATGGAGAAAATGAAATAGTCACAGGCAAAGGAATGAAAGAAGACAAGGATACATTCAGTAGAAGGGTGGAACTGATTCTCACAACCGTTTGGCTGCCCAGAGATCCTCATTCTCAACCTTCCTTGCATTAATAATAATAATAAAGTTGGAAGGGACCTTGGAGGTCATCGAGTCCAACCCCCTGCTCAGGCAGGAAACCCTATACCATTTCAGACAAATGGCTGTCCAGTCTCTTCTTAAAAACTTCCAGTGTTGGAGCCTTCACCACTTCTGGAGGCAGGTTATTCCACTGGTTAATTGTTCTCACTGTCAGGAAGTTTCTCCTTAGTTCTAGGTTGCTTCTCTCCTTGATTAGTTTCCAATCCGTTGCTTCTTGTCCTGCCTTCAGGCGCTTTGGAGAATAGCTTGACTCCCTCTTCTTTGGGGCAGCCCCTGAGATATTGGAACACTGCTATCATGTCCCCCCTCGTCCTTCTCTTCATTAAACTAGACATACCCAATTCCAGCAACCGTTCCTTATATGTTTTTGCCTCCAATCCCCTGATTATCTTTGTTGCTCTTCTCTGTACTTTTTCTAGAGTCTCAACACCTTTTTTACATTGTGGTGACCAAAACTGGGTGCATTCATGGCTGTCTCTAGGGAGGGGATCCAAAAAAGGCCAGAGGGTGACCCCAAACACGCGCTCAAAGCTGCATCCCTTTTAATGTGATGTATAGAAAAAAGAGTCCAAGTTATTCCAGCTAATACATTCGACCATTCCAGGGCATCAGATCTATGATGATGCTTCCCCTGGGCAGGTCCTCCAAAGCATCTATAATAACCTATTGCAATTACTCGCCCTTCTAATTAAGCACATTTATAGTTTATGTTTCCTGCCGAAGAGTCACCCGAAGCGGGTAGAGAGCCATATCAGCTCCTCCTCAGCCAGATGGTTGGCCTTGGCCAGTGAATGCATTTTGGAGCTGGTCTGCATGCGAAAGCAGCTCATTAGGAAAACAGCTGGAGGGGTGGGATTGGTGGCACGCAAAGACCTTACCAGGCCATCTCTGTCCAAGTCGGGCTGGATCTCCCTCTGACTATGCATTACTTCTTGTCCTGCCCTTGGGTGCTTTGAAGAATAGGTCAGTTTCCTCTTCTCTATGACAGAATGTGTGGATTTCAACTCCCAGAATTCCCCAGTCAGTCATGCTGACTGGGGACCTCTGGGAGTTGAAGTCCATACATCTTTCAGCTGCCAAGGTTGAGAAACACCAGATTAGGCAGTACTGCCCTTAGCTCACAGGTCAGCAACCCGCGGCTCCAGAGCCGCATGTGGCTCTTTGAGCCTTCTCCTGCAGCTCCCAGTCCTCCTCTGCCATTTGCAGAGAGAGAGAGACAGAGACACAGAGAGAGGCACTTATGCTTCCCTTCTCTCTCTCTCTCTCTCTCTCTCTCTCTCTCTCTCTCTCTCTCTCTCTCTCTCTCTCTCTCTGTGTGTGTGTGTGTGTGTGTGTGTAGAAAAGAGAGTGGCCTCACGCTGTTCTCCGACAAGCTGATAAGCTTATTGGGCAGGGCTTCTGCCTTTGCTGCGTCTCTGCAGGAAGCAGCAGAAAGCAGAAAGCAGCATATCTCTCTCTCTCTCTCTCTCTCTCTCTCTCTCTCTCTCTCTCTCTCTCTCTCTCTCTCTCTCTCTCTCTCTCTCTCTCTCACACACACACACACACACACACACACACACTCACACTGAGTGGGGGAAGAGGACTGGCAGTCCAAGGGTAGGAGAGAGCCATCCCAATAAGAATGTGTGTCAGCTTGTCGGAGAACAGCATCAGGCCAGCTTGCCAGGTGAGCAGAAGATCGCAGAGAGTGGGAGAGGGGAGGGGATGAAAAGAAAGGGAGAGAGAGAGAGAGAGAGAGAGAGAACTCATGCACAGCAGCCTTTATTTCTTTTTATTTAAACCTCTTCAATCAAGCCCCCCCTCCAGCGCGCGCGACTTTTGCGGCTCCCAGTGTTTTCTTTTCTGTGGGAAATGGGTCCAAGTGGCTCTTTGAGTATTTAAGGTTGCCGACCCCTGCCCTAGCTAATGGCTTAAAACATATGAAGAACGGTTGCAGGCACTGGGTTTGTCTAATTTAATGAAAAGAAGGACTAGGGTTGACATGATAGTAGTCTTCTAATATCTAAGGGGCTGCCACAAGGGAGTCAAGCTATTCTCCAGAGCACCTGAAGCCAGGACAAGAAGCAATGGATGGAAACTAATCAAGGAGAGAAGCAACCTAGAACTAAGGAGAAACTTCCTGACAGGGTGAACAATTCATCAGTGGAACAACCTGCCTCCAGAACTTGTGGATGCTCCAACCCTGGAGGATTTTAAGAAGAGACTGGATAACCATTTGTCTGAAATGGTACAGGATCTTCTGCTTGAGCAAGGGTTTGGACTAGAAGACCTCCAAGGTCCCTTCCAACTCTGTTACTCTGTTCTGTTAGGTCCACAGAGAAGAATCCGTTTTTGAGAGGAGAAGAACGGGAGGCCACCAACACCTCCTTGCCATTGCAATCTTCTTCAGCAAGGATAATGTGGTTAGTCCTGAGAATTAGTAAGAGTTTGCAAACAGCTGTGAGAATGCCAAGCTCTGCAGGATGACTTAAGTGTTTTCCTCTTTAAACACAAAAGTTGCCCAGATTTGCTACATATAATACTTTGGCACATCTCCCTGCTAGTCAAATAATGGCTCCTTTGTTAACTACTGTATGCAAGGGGTAAACATAATTTAAAGTATGCTCTGTGAGGGAAGCCATTGTGTGCTGCGCTAAGTTAAAAACCAGCAAAACTTGTTCCCCAAGTGTGCTTAGAATTGCATTCAAGGGGTACAGCTCATCTTCTGATAAAGGCAAAATGTGGTTAAAAGTGATTTTATTTTCAATCAGTCTGTATTTCACTCTTCGGAAGGAGCCCTTGCTGAAGGGTGTTTGGGAGAGCTGGCGTTAACAGAAGAGAAGAATGAAGGAAGCAGACAAAAGGAAACAAAGAAAATCCCAACATCTTCAAGGCTAGTCCATTAAAGTGCTTCACCGATAAAATGGAACATTTTCCTTGCTCTACAAAGTAGTCTTTCCACCTCTTCAATTATGGGGCGTTACT
>NW_015400967.1:0-5682 GCF_001527695.2 Protobothrops mucrosquamatus
GTTGGCCACATTTTCTGGAGACAGTATGACTAGATTCAATTTGCTAGGAAACCTACTCTTTCTTTGAGACTCTCTCCACCCAATTTAACCTTGGTATGCCAGCAGTAGACGCTGATGAACATTTCTAAGATGCCACGTCTGGTCTAACTGGTTGAGCAATGTACAAAACAAGTAAGTACAAACCACCTCTGAACATATGCGCTTAATAGGTCATGGTAAATGGTATTGAAACACTTTCCCTAAGCTTTACGGGACTTTCTAACGACAAGTACACCAACAGGGGAACTTGTTTATACTTACTGTATCTATGTTTGCCTGGTAACCTTTTTGTGGCTTAAGAGTATAATGGACAACAGCATTTTTGTGTATCTCTTGTGTCTTAATTACATCTAAAATACAAATTCATCATTTTGCTATTTTCATCCAAGTATTCGCATCAAAATGTTTGTGCCATTTGAAAAGGGGGAAAACACAGATAGTCAAATGCAGCACCTTATTATAACTAGCTGGCACAGAAAATATGTACAGATGCTAGCAGTTAATGAACTAAACTTAAGCCTGTGAAACTGAAAAAGCAGCCATTTTTGTCTATGAAAGTAAGAATTTAAATGGTAGCAGCTTCATTAACTATTTTTTTTCCAGCTTAGTATGTCATGCAAATGTAACCTGTCTCCTGCATCATGTTACATTATAGTTTATTCACTTCTGGTTTATTGCATAAATACAGTTAGGATTTGCATAATACTCAGATAAAACTGGGCGAAACTGTTGGGTTGGCATAAACTAGTGCTAGTATTGTCACAAACCCAGGGCTAATGCATTCACAAATAACAAGGGAAAAATAATCATAGGCCCTGAACAGAATTGTACCTTCATACACTAGCTCAGAAGTCCACAACCTTTTGGGCACCAGAGACTGGTTCCATGGAGAGACGTTTTTCCACGGACCGGAGGGTGAATGGTTTTGTGTGCTGCCTGCATTCCACGGATGGAATTTTGCTTGTTTGTGCAGACTGGTTGCTGGCATATCACGGACCGGTACCAGTCCACAGACTGGGGGTTCGGGACCCCTGCACTAGCCTAAAACATTATTGGTTCAATATATTAGGCAATTTGAATAGGATACTAAATCACAAATTAGCCAACCACATTTTAACTTAACAAGTTGTATAAATACAGTTTTTGTGGCTAATTTATGGTAATCTTGTGGGCTAGAAAAGCTGGTTACAGATCTATTCCTAAAGGTAAATGTATTTTGTAAATATCTTTACGTTATATGTGTTTTCTTTAGAAATAAAGCCTACTTCCAAAGTCCGTAAGAAGATAGTGTAGCAGTTCTTTATGAACATAATCCATTAATATTATGTAATATTTATATATTTATATAGTACACATGCACATACACACATGTAGCACAGTGGTTAGAATGCAGTAACTTTGTTCACTGCTGGAGTTCGATCCTGGCCAGCTCAAGGTTGACTCAGACCCATCACAAGCCCCGCACTGATGACTCACACCTGACCCATCACAAGACCCTCACTTGACACACTCACACCTGAAGCCCTTATAAACAGAAGAACACTGACACTGACATCCTCTAAACTCTGCTGAAGATGTTACCTAGCCTGGTAACGAATGTTCGGAAACCAACCCACAAGCTCGGAGAATGAACCTTCACCCTCATCCTATAGCCTAGCTACAGATATTCACCACTATTACAGTAAAATGAGGTCCCAGAATGCTGGGACACCAGAATGTTATCATTGTAAATGACTTAGAGAGGGCTTGCAATATGGAGCAGTATATAAGTCTGAGTGCTAGTTTAGTCTAGTGTTTAAGGAAGCAGGCAGAAAGCAAGAGGCCGCGAGTTCATGCCTTAGCCATGAAAGTCAGCATGGTGACCTTGAGCTAGTCACTCTCTCTCACCTCTCACCTCACCAACTCACCTCACAGGGTTGCTGTTTTGGGGAAAATAGGAGGAGGAAAAATGATTAGATGTGTTCACTGCCTTGAATTATTTGTAAAAATAATAAAGGTGGGATATAAATAAATAAACAAACAAACAAACAAATAAAAAGCATGCAATTTAGAAGCACACAAATTTTAGAGGGAAGACATTTGGCACCTCTTTGTGTGCCGTTTTGATACTGAAAACCATACTTGCATCAGAGCAGCTCCATTTTGTCCTATAAAACATTATCAAAGTGAAGGACATTTGTTCCCCTTGATGATCAAGCAACAGAAGGAATGGATTGATCCATTGATCCATTTGCGAATGCTGTTTGTGAATTTTAGTTCAGCATTCAACACAATCATTCCTCAGTATCTGATGAACAAACTGGGCCTTTTAGGGTTTAATACTCCTTTATGTAATTGGATACTTGATTTCCTTATTGATAGGCCCTAGTTTGTGTGAGTTGGAAAGAAAGTTTCCAATTCTATCTCCTTGAGTACAGGTTCTCCACAGGGCTGTGTCCTGAGTCCGCTACTGTTCACCTTGATGACCCATGACTGCTGTGCCAAATCTGCTACGAATCATATCGTGCAGTATGCAGACAACACGGCAGTAGTGGGACTTATCCGGGATGACAATGAAGATGCTTATAGGGAAGAGGTGAAGGCTCTGGTGGACTGGTGCAATAAAAGTAACCTAGTTCTAAATGTTGATAAAACAAAGGAGATCGTTGTAGATTTTAGAAAGAGCCAGCATAGTCATACTCCACTCAATATCAAGAATGCAGCTGTAGAGGTGGTCAACAGTATTAAGTATTTGGGGGTGCAGATAACTAACAATCTGAATTGGTCTCTCCACACATCATCCTTACTAGTGAAGCATGCAAAACAGCACCTGCATTTCCTGCATCAGAAGAGGAGAGCACATCTTTCTCCTTCTGTCCTGGCCACTTTTAACATGATTGAGAGCATTTTAACAAACTGCACCACTGTCTGGTTTGGTGGCAGCAGTGCCTCAGATAGAAAATTGGTAAGGACAGCCGAGAAGTGACAATAAAGTTATTATTCTATTATTGTATTCTAAAAAAATAAAACAAAAAAGTTGAAACAAACCTTCCCTTTAAGTCCACATGGCTAAGTTTCCATTTGAAAAAAAATGGGGAATACAAAAGAATAATCCAGGAATAATGTGCAGATAATATTAGAAAATTCAGTGTATGCCTTTCCTATGAATAATTCTAAATGTTCATTCCTACCCCCTCCTTTTTATTAGCTGCATGACAGACAGACATTCAAACAATTCAGCCTTTCCAGGAGAAAGGAATGCCTTCTTGTGTTTCGGTCTGTAATGCAGCTGTGAAGCCTACAGCAATGGGAATTGCAGAAAAGAGAAGATGCTGATCCTATTTACTACATACAGAAAATTAGCCCCTCTTTGCCTGGAGCAGCTCTGTAATGCAAGCCACCCAGAACATGCCTTCATTTTTTTCCCTTGCAGATGGAAGTCATTAGCCCCTGTCAAGGTGGAGAGACCAGTTAGAAGATGATTTTGTCCTGTTACCCTAATTTCAGGGTAATAACAAAGGTTCCTCCTTTAAAATATGTGCATGCAGCCTCTACTCCTTAGGTTATAAAAAAATGCTATTGGACTTGTGACTTTATAGCTATTTGCCAAGAAAAGAAAATGATATAAGCAGTGGTGGGATTCAGCCGGTTCGCACCGGTTCGGCAGAACCGATACCTAATTTTTTGTTGAGTTCGGCAAACTGGTTATGATAAATCTGTGCAAGCCTCCTCTGTCACCTCCCTCTGCCAGCCCTGGTATCCCTCCACCAGCCCTCCATCGCTGCCACTGCACTTTCTTGCACACACTTTCTTGCCGCCCTCCATCAGGCGGCGTCTCCCTTCTCCGTTCTGGAAATGGCAGCCCCGTTTTCTGGATGCTAAGCTCTGAGAAAATACTCCCCTTCCCTGATGGCTCTGCAAAGCCCTTGCGAAGAGGATCCACTTCCTGCAGAGTTGGCCTTGGCACTTGCTTCAGATGGCAAACAGAAGACCTTTGCTCTTTTTCTCCAAGAGGCCCTTTGAAATTGTTCCCCCCCCCAGAGCAGATACGTTTTCTCCTGATCAGCAGCTTGCAGAGGGATACCAGGGCTGGCAGAGGAAGCTGGCAGGGGAGGTCTGCACCTCCCAATCACGGCGTAAGCAACAGGAGAGTTGGCAGAGTAGGAGGAGAAGGTGATCTGCGGGGCGAAGCGGGGGCGGCAGGGGCAGCAGGGACCAAGGAAAGCTCTTCCAGTGGCAGGTGTGGCTGTTGTACAGCGGCGGCAGAGCCTTTTGCCGTCACTTCCCCCTGGCTCCAAAATGGTGGGCAAGGTCTATCCTCTGTAGCATGGAAGTCTGGCTTGGGAGGGGAGTGAAAGGGAAGAGGTGGGCGGGCAGACAGGTCATTGAACCAAGCGGGGGAGTGGCCTGGGTGAGGGGACCCTGAAGCAGGTGCAGGGCACATGGGGCAGCTCCCCCCACCCTAGCTTGGTTTTTACGCGTGCACCTCTTAAAGGGTTCTGTGATTTCAGAGAGAACTGGTTGTTAAATGATTTGAATCCCGTCACTGGATATTAGTTATGGGATATTAGCTAATTGATTGTCAGATGCTTTTAATTTTAAAAAAATGTATGATGTACAATATGTTGCAAGCCCTACTGCAGGCTCAGTATGAACTGAAAGAGATCTTGAATGTTTAAGTCATTTGTTTTTAAAATAGCTGAGTCAATGGCAATGTAAATCTCCACCAGGATGGAAGAATTAATTCAAGAGATTTACAGGAACCAACCCACTTTTCTTTAGTACCCACATATGGGAAATTAGGGATGGGGGGAAAGTACATAATTACATGCTTTATGCAATGCCTTGTATTGCACATTTCATTAATGAAATGATTCCCATCTTTAAAATTTATGTAGCAACATCTCTCTCGTGAAAAAAAATGAAGGTACCAGCCAGCTTTTGTTAATTGGAAGTGATTAGATAGCTACGTTAATATTGTAAGTGTATAGAATGGCATTTATTATGCTAAGGAAGCAGGAATGAGTCACCTCAGTGGCATAAAAGAGTACAACTCCACTTGAATCAATTGTCTAAATCAGTTGTGGAATCAAAAAGGATAAAGCCATAGGAGCAGAGCATAGACTCAGCATACTTTCCCTTCAGCTGCATTGCAGTTTCTTCATCACTAGTCAATTGTCATCCAAGACATCTGGAAGGCACTAGAAGACTGAGACAGGCCAAATAGTATTTTCTGTCAATTTGCAAAAGTGATCTGCAAGGTTCTTTGGTTTCTTCTCCTGAAGAAGCATAAGCAGAATCAGCTCCAGGTACAAAGGAACCCTGGGCAAAGCACCCAGTGTTCAGCATCTCTTCTTTCCATGCGATTAGTTAGATTTACCCAGCTATGCTTTAGATCAGGGGTAGTCAACCTTGGCTCTTTTATGACTCGTGGACTTCAATTTCCAGAATTCCTGAGCCAGCTTAGCTGGCTCAGGAATTCTGGGAGTTGAAGTCCACGAGTCATAAAAGAGCCAAGGTTGACTACCCCTGCTTTAGATTTACCCAGCATGGGCTGTTTGGATCAGCACCAACAGCACTAGCAGTTATGTCTAATCTCCCAAATGCCTCAAAGCAGGGCCAAGTCAGGGTATTCATGGAACTTTAAAAAAGAAGGTTCTACAA
>NW_015400968.1:0-5681 GCF_001527695.2 Protobothrops mucrosquamatus
TTAGGCCTTATATGTTTCCCACCCTTTGGGACAGTGAGGCTTTGGTATGTCCCATCTGTGAATTCTCCATCTCCCGTACTGGAGAAGGGGCGTTGTCTTACCTGAACGCCTTTTCTCAGTACGGAGATGGAGAATTCACACCCACCCCTAGAGGTCAGACAGGCCATTGTAGGGGTCTGAGAGCCAACACCTCGTCCATGTTCAGTCACTTCGCCCTCGTTAAAGACTGGCCAGCAAGAGGGGGCGTGTCAAGTTTGACTACTTGGTCTCAAGAGCAGGCATCCAATGAAAACCCATCTATCTGTGAATTCTCCATCTCCGTACTGAGAAAAGGCGTTCAGGTAAGACAACGCCCCTTCTCTACAACTCCTGAAGGCAGGACAAGAAGCAACGGATGGAAACTAACCAAGGAGAGAAGCAACCTGGAACTAAGGAGAAACTTCCTGACAGTGAGAACAATTAACCAGTGGAACAACCTGCCTCCAGAAGTGGTGAATGCTCCAACACTGGAAGTTTTTAAGAAGAGACTGGACAGCCATTTGTCTGAAATGGTGTAGGGTTTCCTGCCTGAGCAGGGGGTTGGACTAGATGACCTCCAAGGTCCCTTCCAACTTTACTACTACTACTATTATTATTATTATTATTATTATTATTATTATTATTATTATTATTATTATTATTATTATTACAACAGCACTGAAAAATGGGACTGACAGACATTTTTCACACTTAACATCCCCAGGAGGAGGGTGTGCAGTGTCCTGGCGTCCCGTGTTCCCCTTTTGCGACCTTCTGACCAGCAGAGTCCACCCAAAGGGAAGCGAGATTCCCTTCCCAAACAGGTCACTGACTTCACGACCGCGTTGATTGGCTTAGCAACCATGGCGAGAAAGGCCGTAAAACGGGACCAAAACTCACTTAACAACGGTCTAGCTTAGGAACAGAAAACTGTCGCTCCGTCGTTAAGCCGAGGACTGCCTGTATACCTCCTCTGTGTCTGGTCAATGCCAAATCCATTCTCACCCTCCATCTTTCAGTAGGTGGGAAGCATCAGATTAAATGAGGAGGGAGGCTTTTACTTCCCAGGCTGAATTTTTTTTCCCTTACCAAGCCGTGAGTCTCTCGAATGACAGCTGGCAGTTCCTACCACCTCCTTTATTTTTTATTTTTTATTTTTTTTCTTTCTCAGCCCTAGAGGAACGCATGACAGGGTGTCACTCAAACCGGCAGTTCAGATAATAAAATCTCCGGGCTCCATCTCCGGCGTCTGACGAGCGACACAATCAGAACAGGGGAGAAACAGGCAGGAGGGGGGGACTGACAACCCAGGGCTTAAACTTCGGGGTTCTTCTTTTTTTAAATAACTGACAGGAAGGGCTCTCAACTCTCAGTATCAGCGGCTTAATGGAATAGGGAATTTTGTGGCAAAGGATCTCTCGTCTGTTGGGGATTGAACCATGCAGCCGGGTGGGGAGAACGGAGAGATTTGATTGTATTTATCCGAAGCAGAACATCCAGATTCAGACACAGTTTTGTTCCATACAGGATCAGCCCTGTGAACTCTCAAGCTTCCTCTTTCCGCTACGTATTCAAGATGGACAGGGATTAATATTTATATGTTGCTTATATGTAAGGGTGGAGGTGTATACATATGGATGTATATGGCATGTTTATATGTGTGTTACGTCTGTGTACACTTTTGAGAGCAGGCAACAGAATTTCCTTTTTAATGTGTGCCAGTGCACCCACAGTAAAAAAAAAAAAGAGAGAATAAAGGTTATCTATCTATCTATCTATCTATCTATCTATCTATCTATCTATCTATCTATCTATCTATCTCCATTTCTATTTCAATTTCTCTCTGTCCCTCTCTATCCATCCATCCTTCCTTCTTTCTTTCTTTCTATCTATCTTTCTTTCTTTCTTTTTCTTTCTTTCTTTCTTTCTTTCTTTCTTTCTTTCTCCATATCTCTCTCTCCCTTTCTATCTCTCCCTCTCTCTCCCTCCCTCCCTCTCTCTCTCTCTCACTATTTGTCTGTGTCTGTCTGTCTGTCTACAATATCTCTGTATCTATTTATCATCTATCTATCTATCTATCTATCTATCTATCTATCTATCTATCTATCTATCTATCTATCTATCTATCTATCTATCTCCATTTCTATCTCTCTTTCTCTCTATATATCTCTCCCTTTCTCCCTTTCTCCCTTTCTCCCTATCTCTCTCTCCCTATCTCTCTCTCTCTCTCTCACTATCTCTCTGCCTGCCTGCCTGCCTGCCTGCCTGCCTGCCTATCTATCTATCTATCTATCTATCTATCTATCTATCTATCTATCTATCTATCTATCTATCTATCTATCTATCTATCATCTATCTATCTATCTATCTATCTATCTATCTATCTATCTATCTATCTATCTATCTATCTATCTATCTACTTTGCATGCTGCTAATTTGGTGACAGTGTCAGGAAGGCAGAGTTGTGTATTTGAATTGAATAATTCCTCCCCTTCCTCGTCTTAATGTGAAAAACATCAGTTGCAAACATAATGAGGGACCTCGGGTGAAAATCGCAGCAACCTCTGCACCTCGGATGACTGAGCCAATGATAAATATACCGGCAGTCCTCGACTTACAACAGTTCCTTTAGTGACCAAGTTACAACAGCCCTGAGAGAAGTGACTTATTATCCTTTCTCAGCCTTACGACCATTGCAGCATTCCCCGGGGTCACATGATCAAAATTCAGCCACTTAGCAACTGGTTTCATATTTACGATGGTTGAAGTGTCCCGGGGTTGCCTGATCGATTCTTGCAACCTTCCAATGAGCAAGTCAATGGGGAAGCCCGATTCACTTAACGATGGTGTTGCTAGCTTCACAACTGCAGCGATTCCCTTAACAAACATGGTGAGAAAAATGAAGCAAAACTCACCTAAAAAATTTTCTCACTTAGCAACATAAGTTTTGGGGCTCAGTTGTTGTGGACTACCTGTCCTGGGGGAAGCTGGATTTGCTTAACAACCGCACAGTTCGCTTAACAACTGCTGAGATTGGCTAAACACCATGGGGGGGGGAAAGATCCTAAAATCAGGCACAATTCACTGAACAGGTCCCTTGCTTAGCAAAGGGGAATCCTGGTGCCCATTGTGCTCGCAAGCTGAGGACTACGTCTATACAGCAGCCTAAGGTTGGAGACCTAGCAAAGTTAGGGTTTCAGGAAAGCTTCAGCAGAATCTGCAGAAGGGGTCCCCAGCCCCTGGTCTGTGGACCAGTACCGGGCCGTGATCTACAGGACAGAACTTGCCAAATGTCGAGGCATCCTCTTGGCACAAACATAGAAAAAGCGTATCCCAACCACCATCCTGACTTTTGTTGACCCTCTCAATGGATGCCCCCTGCAAGGCTTCACATTCCCCCTTATTTTTCTACCGCTTTTAGAGATACGATTTTTTTTAATATAAAAAAAACACTGGGGTTGCTATAGAAACGCAAGTCATGCTTTCACTTTGGAACAAGCAGTGGTTTTCTCTGCAATGTTTGGTTTCAACCCCAACTTGTCTGGCCGAGATTTCACAGACACTCCCCTCCCCATGGATATGGAACTTAAGAACTCTCTTCTTTTAAAGGAGGGGGGGTCCTGGATGCCTCCTGAATAACATCATCATCATCATCATCATCACCATCACCACCACCATCATCATGATGGATGCACGGAGGGAGGGAGTATTTATGACGGTTGCAGCATCCTAGGGTCAGGTGGTCGCCAGTGGGGACGGACACACACACACACACACACAGCTTCTGGCAAGCAAAGTCAAGGGAGAAAGCAGACTTCGCTGAACAATGAGATGATTGACTTAACAACTGCAATGATCCGCTCAGCAGCCATCACCCCAAAGGTCATAAGACTGGGTGTGGCTCAGTTAACGACCCACCTGGCTTGGCGACGGAAATTCTGTTGTGTTCGTAAGTCAAGGACTATCTGTGGACCTGTCCGCTGCTCTGAACCCTTTGCTATCCACCCGTTTGACATTTCTTCCTTTGCAGTCTGGATGCTTTATTCTGAGAGTGACTTTTTTTTTCATCCCCTTCCCTCTGTTTTGTGCAGCGGTGTGGCTTCTGAAGCACATTTCTTCTCTGTTTACTGTTTTATTGGCTTCTCTGACCTTTCTGGTAACCGATATATCACTCCAGTGTGTTTGGTGTCCTAGTAACATTCTTGTTGCCTCTTGTTCATTTGCAATCTCGACAAGTGGCACTTAAATTGCCTTTTGCATTTGAGGAGTTCGAATGTTAGACCAACACGGAGGACAATCCCTGTTTGATCTGACAGTCTTTTGTTGGCTGGCCTGCTTTGCTTGTTGTGGCTTACAGGTGTGGATGAGAAAGAGATTCTTATGATAAGGCACCATGGCGAGCTTTAACATGCTGTAAAACAAGAGACATCAGAATCTCGTTCTCCTTGGCTTATCATTTTTATCTCACCATTATTACTTTATAAGTCAAGGTGGTGAACGTAGCTATTACTCCTTCATCCTCTTATTTTCTCCACAACAACAACCCAGTGAATGGGTTGGGCTAAGAAGGAATGATTCACCCAAAGCTTTCGTGCCTAAGGCAGGACTAGAACTCACAGTCTCCTGGCGATTGGGCCAAAGTCACTCAGCTGGCTTTCATGCCTAAGGCAGAACTAGAACTCACAGTCTCCTGGTGATTGGCCCAAAGTGACTCAGCTGGCTTTCATGGCTAAGGCAGGACTAGAACTCACAGTCTCCTGGTGATTGGCCCAAAGTCACCCAGTGGGCTTTCATGCCTAAGGCAGGACTAGAACTCACAGTCTCCTGGTGATTGGCCCAAAGTCACCCAGCGGGCTTTCATGCCTAAGGCGGGACTAGAACTCCAGCTAGCACCTTCACCCCTACACCCAACTGGCTCTTATTAAAGCCAAATTCATAAGTCGTTTTCATTTGCCTCCAAAATACAGACGTCAAGATCATCCGATCTAATTTGATGAGCTTAAATATGGCGGCGGCTGTCGATTCGCTCCTCTGTCGTTGCAAGAAATGGGATCCAGAAGGAAACGGCAGAATTTATTTTTAAGAAGTTGAGGTTCATAAACATGAACCAGTTGTCCAGGGTCTGAATTTTTGATCGGGTTTTTCATGGGGCTGCTACAAAGATCGACAGCGGTCACTAAATGGACTCTCGTAAGTCGAGGACTACCTGTAAAACCCCAACGGTCCTGAGGTTACTCAAGAGGTGAGGGGAGAAGAGACCTTGGACAGAAATTGTGAAGCCCTGAAGCTGAAGTCCGCGTCCCCAGCCAGACGTCTGATGCGTCTTTTTGGATTTTGCAAACACAGAGAGGGCTTTTTCAAGTCTGGCCCGCTTAGACAGTGTAGCTTTACTGTCCCAAGTCCTCGGCGACTTTCCACTCCCCTCAAGTCATCAATCGACTCTCGGTGAGCCTCTGAAAGGGCTGGTTTATTAAACAAACACACTTAGTGTAAAAAGTTTATTCCAGTTAATTAGGACTTCATTGCAATGGAAACAAATTATGCAGCTGCCCACCGCCAAGTTAAACAGCCAGGGTGTGAGTGCACAGGGGAGGAGAGGATCCCGAATTAAGGCGACGCAAACAAGCATCTTAAGTTAACTTTATGTCCCTTTAGAGCTATTT
>NW_015400969.1:0-5680 GCF_001527695.2 Protobothrops mucrosquamatus
CTTCTATTTTGATATCCTGACAAATGGGTACACAGTCCAATGAAGTTCTGAACTTCAGCCACTTCCCATGTTTACTTTTTATGACACTTTAGGAGGACCCAGGTAAAAGCCTTCCAAGAAAGATAAGGCTCAAGAATCAGGCCTTACTTGCAGAATGCTTGTATCTGGTTCAATTTAAAAATAAATAAATGCCCTATTTTAGGGGAGGGTGGAACAGCATCTAGCATTTGGTCACCGTGATGTCTGCGAGCTGTTCTATACCAAGACCCAGGAACAAAGCCAGCTGGTTCCAGCAAACAGAGGCCCCAAACATATATCAATGAAAGCCTTGTGCAAGGAGTAGGGTTGGGAGTAGATTCATTTTTATGGAAGAGTTTTAAGATATAATGTGTTTACAAGCAGTTACCTTGCCAGACGCTGCAATGAACTCTGTGGATTTACTTAGCTAGTGGAAGCACACAGAATCACGCAACAGTCATTAAAGATTTGCCTCAGCATATATTCCCAGCTGCGAGTACTACAATGTTTACAAGGTGATGTTATATATACTTGTTATATGATATTATCTTTATCAAAAAGGACTCTTTCTTAGAGAGCATAATTGTCCCTCTCCTTGAGCCAGGGTTTTAAAATGGCTGTTAAGTGCTCACAGAATGGAACATTTAACTGTCATTTATATATTTAGTCACTGTTATTGCTATTTATTATTTTGTGCTGGGGGCACAGTGTTCCAATCAAGGGTCAAAGCTCAATTGTCTAGTGGTGAACACTAACAAATAACTGAAAAGACAGCTAGGCAAATCCTATGTCCCAGAGAGGTTATATAGCCATAGCCTCTGCCACTTTCTTATGTATTTTGAAAATGCAAACTTCAGCGGAAAAAAAAGTGAGGGAAATCTTTAAAGGAAAATCTCTAAAGAGATTAGAACTCTGCTTGAAGTTTATCATAGAGAACTTTCATATTTAAAACCTCTGGGTATTTTGTCAGTTTGGAGGAGAGAAACATTTTGGGCTAACAATAGGGGAGGGATTCTGGTAATCAGAAAAACATGCATGTTCAGATCATCTCCCTCTTGCAGTCGTCAGACAAATGCATGCATCCATTTGGAGAATACACAGCCAATCATCACTTCTCAGGAAAAGTGCACATGGCATATTATAGATATGTGGGCAGTGGTCGTACAGGACAATCAATGTGTGAATTGCATGCAATTTCCTAAACAAAGTGAAATATGTCATGCCCAAGGCAATAGCTCCCTGCTTCTAGAGAGTGTACAACTTTGTTAAATTAGCTGACATAGATAAACAATTGTCCTCCAAATATAGCTGCATCAGTTTTTCAGTTATTTTTACATTTAGAACAGGGAAAAGCAATATTTTACTAACATTGCTTTGCTTTGTGGATTATTCAGCCCTATATCAACAACCACCCGACTTTCATTCTGGACTACAGTTTCAACTTTCTTCTTTTTTTGGCTGAGGCTGATAGGATTCTGTAAGGTTTCCCACTTAGCCTCACAATTGCCCCAGCGTTACTCAGGAATTTAAAAGAGCCAAAGAAACTCCTGAGCCAAGGTTTCAGCAAAGAATTACAACTTTATTTTGATCAAAACAGAGAGGGGTTGCCTGATTCCTCTTCGTGGCTGGTAAAGGAATGAAGGCAAGCAAGCAGAAAAGATGTCTTCCACCTTTTATACCTTTCCAGAACAAAAAGATCAGGTCTTGGTACCAGGCATAAGATGGCACAAAAAAATAATTCCTAGATGATGACTCATACATAGCAACCCAGGCTCCATCCGTAACTCCTTTCCCCCCTCCCCTTACCATGCTCTTTTCATGTAAGCATGTAACCTGTATGTTTAACATGAAGCTTTTACTTTTCCAATATTCATAAAACATCTGCTCAGGCAATTGACTACAAAATAATGGGTACAAAATAACAAAACAATGATTACACGACACTATAAGTATCAGTATAAAATGGTTACTATATATAAAATAGCTGCTAATGTCAAACTTAAACATACTAAAATCATAAGCACAATAAAATCCCTTCAATTCTCTATCTATCTATCTATCTATCTATCTATCTATCTATCTATCTATCTATCTACCACTCTATCTATTGCTCTCTCTATCTCTATCTCTATCTCTCTCTTCCTCTCTCTCTCTCTCCCTCCTATACTGAAATGGATATTCTCACCAATATTTGTCTCTAAACTGGAGAAATAAAAAGTTCACAAAGAAAGATATTGTTTGTGTCTTTTGCTCTGCCCTCATATTGCTGAATGATCTTCCTTTTGTCCTAGATCTCTTCTCTATCTCTTTCACCTTCTCTCTCTTGCTCTCAACACTGTCCCCTTGATCCAGCAGACACAGGCAAGGCAGCTGATGTGTTATGCCTGAAAGTAATTTTAGACAGAATCAAATGCCCTAGAATCCTTAGTAATTCTCCTCAGATCCTGATGCTGAGCCCCGGTTAGGCCCTTATATATTCAACAAACAGCCTTCAGTCAGCTAGAGTGGAATCTGATAATCTTTCTTGGAAAGGCTAGAGAGAAGACAAGTCCATTGTAAAGAAAGGGGGAGCTCAGTGGAGAATATATGCAGAAAGTACAATGCAACATAGCAGTCATTGGAAGGAGTGGCCAATCATCAAGGCTAAAAGCTTTGAAAACTTTTCCATATTTAATGTACTACTTAAACTGTGCTACGTTACTGTGCTCGTATTTAAGTTCCGTTCTAATAATAGGATTTATGTACCATGTTTTTTCAACCACTGGGGAAGAAAGAAACACTGAGAAGTAAAGTGATAGCTGCAAGACAACTGTGAACAAAACAAAGAAGGGATAGTAGCAGCACCAGCATGAAGTAGAAACAGTATCACACTGCTTTAGGTTGGTTAGATGCCATCAAATAGGACTCAAATTTTGATAATGATGGGTATAAATACTCATAATTTCAAGTTTTCTCCAGCAGTAATCTGTAGTTCTTCTAGGGACAAACTGTCTCTATCATTTTACCTCATTCATCCTCTTTATTCATTGTCCTCCTTTATACTCCTTTCAACCTTGCCAAAAATTCTAATTCATCATCCACTCACAATATAAAATTTATGAGCTTATTTACTATTTCATCTATCTATCTATCTATCTATCTATCCATCCATCCATCCATCCATCCATCCATCCATCCATCCATCCATCATCCATCCATCCATCCATCCATCCATCCATCCATCCATCCATCCATCCATCTATCTATATATATATCTATATATCTATCTATATCTATCTATATCTATCTCTACATCTATTTTGCATTCCATAATACTGTTACGAACCACTTCCAAATCTGTAATTCTGTGGTGAGCATTACTACTAGAAAGATCAAGTTTTAACTATTCTGATGTTTGTGATCAAAAAATAATCTTATTTTTCACAATCTATTCTAGGTTTGTCATTACCTTCCTCCCTGGGATTAATTTTCTCTACATCTTCAGCTCATTGTTTAAGATTACCTATTCTTGAACTCAAGAACAGTGCTTCACTTTACTTCTTTGCTATCCAGCTACAAGTTCCTTAAACATGTTGGTTCATATTATGTTAGTCTTATTAATATTTAACACCATTATTTTTTTCTTAATATTTAACTTTAGCCCAGACTTTCTTTCCTTACATAATAAATAAAAAATCTAAGCTTTTCTTTTCTAAGTCTCTTTTCGTAGTCTTTTTAAGTCTCTGAGGAGGTGGGTTGCTATCAAGATATGTTATCTGCATATCTCAAATTGTTAGTGCTTCTTTCTTTCCCTTCTGAATTTACTAGCAAGTATAACTCTACCAGGATCTTCCACACAGTACCATTACTCTCAGGGTCAATGAAGCTGCTGAGTAGCTCTGCCCCCCCCCCAAGCAAGGTGACAATTCTCTAGGAGGGATGAAAATGAAGACAGGAAATGGTCAATTAAAAATACTTTACTTGTTAGGGAGGGATAATTAAGGCTGTATTTGTCTGCATGAACTAGTCTATAAAATCCATGCATTCTGTAGTTTCCAGAGATGTCATTATAGAAAACACAGATCCTAGAATATTTATTATTTTTATATGAATGCTCCTCAAATAACCATTATGGGTATGGAGTATGATTCATATTCACCACCCTGATAGGGTCATACGGTAGACCTTGACTTACAACCATTTGTTTAGTCACCTTTCAAAGTTACAACTGAAAAAAGTGACTTATGGCCTTTTCCCCCATTTGTGAACATCGCAGCATCCCCATGGTCACATGATCAAAGTCAGGCGCTTGGCAACTGGCATGTATTTATGATGGTTGCATTGCCCCAAGGTCATGTGATCGCCATTTGTAACCATCCCAGCTGGCTTCTGAACAAGCAAAGTCAATGGGGGAAGCCAGATTCATTTCATGACCATATGATTCACTTAATAACTGCAATGATTTGCTTAACAACTGTGGCAAAGAAGATTGTAAAATGGGGCAAAACTCATTTAACAACAGCAATGGAAATTTTGGGCTCAATTGTGGTCATAAGTTGGGGACTACTTATAGTAAAAATTACAACAATCCATATCTTTATGTTAGGATAGTATTGTAAAAAATGGAAGTTTTTTTATTATTGTGTGATCTATAGATATTATTGTTCGCTCTAATTTGATAGTAGCTGAGGTGGAAAGATTCTCTATAAAACTCTAATAAGGACAATATAATTTGCTTCAGTGTTGCATCCCACTTGTTCAGACTTCATAGAAAAGAAATCCTGTGGTATTTTATCAGTACCTTTCTCTCATTTTCTCATACATACATATGCCCTCTCTTTCTCATACACACATGCTTAAAGCCCAAACTATGTCATAAGAATGAAAAAAATATATTTCAATTCCACTCAATAGTCTTCCATTTTCATTTATTTTCCTTCTCACCCTGGCCTTTGTTACAAGGGGAGCTTTTTATACCCATATAGTTACCGTATGCTTTGTATTTTATAACATCACCTTGACACTTTAGCTCAAAAATCTAAAGCTGGATAGCCAGAGGTTTTGAAGAGGGCTACAGACAAAAAGGAAGACCGAGAGGGCTAATTTATATATGGTTCAATTTTACACAAATTGATTCCAAGGAACTGCAGATGGGTGAAAATTCTTACTTGATTGCAATATCACTACCCACCCAAGAAGGCATCTGTAGATTGGCCAGTCCAGAATTTTGAAGGGAAAATCAAACAAATCCTGAAATATCCTGCTCTATGTTATTCTAGCAACCTCTTGTTTGCACTGCTTAGCTGAGCAACATTTAAGTCATTCAAACAGCATTTTTCAATTTTTTTCAAATTTCAAAGAGATTTCCTTTTATCCCCTAGAATTGAATTAATGATCCCTTTGTCTTTGGAAGCTTAACACTGCTCTTCAATTTTGAGTACAGTTCTTTCTTTTTGCCTAGTCTCCCAATATGTTTATTTATTATTATTTATTTATTTGATTTATATCCCGCCCTTCTCCCAACGGGACTCAGGGCGGCTCACAACATATTTAAAAACAGAAACGTATTTACAATCCCCACCAAATAAAACCAAATTAAAACCAATTGTTTAGAGTTGTGCTGCTTAAAAATTTTTCTTAAAATAAACCCGATTTAAAATAAACCCAATTTAAAATCCTCCCT
>NW_015400970.1:0-5678 GCF_001527695.2 Protobothrops mucrosquamatus
CTAAAATATAGATGATATACCAGCTATCCAAAATGGATATAGTTCCTTATTTCAATTCCTATAAGATAAAGCATTTTAAAAAGTGCTGGGTGATTTACAGACAAGAAGTTAAAAAAAAAACTTTTAACGTTTCATTACAATTAAATATGACAAACGTATAAAATGTTTTTGCCTCCTAAGATTACCATAGCTGGTTTAGCTAAACAATTATTTGAGGACAAAAAAAAATTCTGCTGTAGAGAAATAAAAGTAATGGATAAACAAATACAATGGGAATGGAGATAACATTAGTTCTTCATTCCAGTTATAGAACATGAAATAAACACTCATGTACCCAATCCTTTTTACTTCATCCAATCTTTACCCTGATGAGGTTGGATCCTTTGCTATATTGCTATCACTTTACATGAATGGGTATGGATATGTCCTTATGGGGACAATTCAGTAGAGTCCCTGAACCATATGTTTCTTTTCCACTTTCATTTTGGAGAATCTATCCTATTCTGAAGTTCTCTATCAGAGATCATGACTTCTATTTGCTCTATTCTATTTGTTCTGTTTTGTCTGACTATAGTCCAAATATACCCTTCCAGACTAGTAATTTTATGAATCCATATGTATCATCCATCTTTCCCTGTCACTGAAAGTGATTCATATTTTTTTTCATCTTATCTTTGTACTTGCATATTCTCTCTCTCTTTCTCTCCTTCTTTTTCCTTTTCCCTTTCCCTATCTCTTTTTTTCCCTTTTTCCTATCTCTTTCTTTCCCTTTCCATTTCTATTTCTTATTTGCATGCACTGTGTGTCTGTGTGTGTGTGTGTTTGTGTGTATCTGTATACATGATTAATCCATTCCATTTAAGACCACTGGAAATGATCACAATTTGACTCCTTCCTACATCAATATGTATGGGAGAAAAAGTCTTACCAGTTTGGGATACAACAATGTGGAAGTTTGCCAGTGTTTAGCATAGGTGTTTTTGCACCCAAAGACTATTAGCTAATGATTGATGTTGCTGATTTTTTTTTTAAAAAACTAGCCCTATAAATAGGAGACAATTTCATACAAAACTGCATTATGTGTAGCAATAGAACATTAATTATTGTGTACTATTATAACCTAGTCTCCAGAGTTACTTGTTTCTCTTAGGAGAAAATGTGCTGCAACATCTGTTTTAGTTATCATGTAAAGAGAGGTAGAGAGTCAGTGTGGTACAGTGCTGGACTAGGAGTACAAAGATCCAGGTTCTAATTCTGCCTTAGGCATGAAAACAGATAAGTGACTTTGACCCATTCTACCTTCTCACTCAGCTCTAGACTGGGAAGTTAAAACAAGACAAAACCCAGCAATATTCTAGAGGAAGGCAATGTCACATCACTTCAATAAAAACATCTGCATGAACTTGTCCATGTAGTCATCATATGTCAGAATTGACTGGGGGGGAGCTAAAAAAAACCTGTTATTAAAAGTAATTAATTTGTCAACGTAAGTGAGGAGCTTGAATTCCATAATCGAGGCTGAATAGATAACACATTAATCATCCCAATATGTTGTGGACAAGAAGGAATATATCCCTGATGAAAGATACAGGCTTTTATAAAGATGTTTCTGCATCGTAAATAAATAATTGGAGAGATGTAAAACTGGCAAAGATTTGAGATTAGCAAATGCATAACCAGTGAAACAAAAATCAGACAAACAATTGAACTCCTGTACTGAACTTATCAGAAGTATACAAAGGATTAATTTGTGTGTCGCTGTCAACCGTATTTCTTCTTAAAAAAATTAGTTTTTTCTTCTTCTTGTGTAATAAAGAAATTATTAAATTATAGTAGTCTTACTGATAGAATCCCAACAACAATAGTAACATTAAACTTAATTAGGTGCCATACTAACATGAACTACATTTACTACATTTACCCAGCACTTCAATTTAACCTATCTGCATAGATTTAAGTGAGTCTGTTTAAACCCATAAGGTCACCCTTGGTTAAATGGTCCATATAGACATTTCATCAACATGTGAACATATGGAACTGAGGGAAGCTATTTCAGTACCCATTAAGTTAGGCTAGAAATAGTCTACAAAGCAGCAGACAGATGCTTTACTGAAAGAGCAGGACAACATCACTTTGATGTGAAAACAACAAAGGCTCCAATGAACAGAGAAAGGAAATAAAAGGTGTCAAAACACAGACTGAATTTCAAAACAAACATTAAAAGATCAGGGGTGAAAATTCTTCAGAGAAATAAACATGTAGAAATCCACTTAGAATGAGCAAATAAACCAAAACCAACCATTTTGTTTTATTTGCTCATTAAATATCAGGTACCAGCTCAATATTTCATATTATATTACAGAATTCATCAGAAGCATATTATCTTTAATACAGTCCAGAATGGTATCCTAAAATGGAGAAATTTACCAGTCATATAAAAATGGGGAGGGAAATAGATCTGACATAATAATAATAAATGGATTTGTCAATATTAGGAGAGACATCTTCTAGAGTGACTCATTTCCTTTATTATTTATTATTGCTATGATCCCACTTTCAGTAATTTTGAAGAAAGCAAATAGCAAAAATACTAATAAAATCTCACATTTGCTTTATTATGATATGAAGCTTTATTGAAAATCAGAAATCAAAATCCAGTCATTGATAAACACTGTAAGAATTTTAGCACATATATAGCAATGGAATTTGGCCATGGAATTTGGTCTAGAGAAATGTGGTACAGGAGCAATAAATTGAGGTAAATCGAACAGCAATGGAGTTGAAAAAGTAATTGAAAATATGCAGATTAAAGTATTGTGGGATTTTGGAATATAGATTGATCAGGTCTTGGCTTATAACACACCAGATACAACTGTGGTTCAAAAGAAGAAAGTATGGATATTAGATATGGCTATACAGGGGATAAGATCACAAAGTATCGGGTTATAAAAATCAAAGTTGATTATGGCATAAATTTGCTCTGGTGATCCCAGTGGTTATTTGCACACTAGGTGCCATACCCAAAAATCTTGGATACCACTTAGAAAATCTGCACATTGACAAAATTTCTGTTAATTATAAAAGGTCACACTGTTTGGATCCACACATATACTACACTGATATATTATGACATCCCAGGTTCTTGGGAAGAATTTGATGTGTATAAAGGCCAACACCAGCTAAAGCACTAGCAGCTGTTATTTCACACTGTTGGGAATAGATAATAATAATTCCCCAGTGAGGTACTACCTTGACATGATTGTAAGGCTTGCATGCTCTGGGGAATATGAGGTGCCAGAGGTTCAACTGTTCTGATAAATATCTCTATCATGAATAATATGGTAAAATGTATTTTACACGAAGCCAAACTGGATTGATAGTTGCCTGAGCCAACAAGGACTTTGCTAGGTATTGGAGTTCCTGGATGTCAGATAACAAACGGGTTACAGCTTACATTCTGTGACAATACCTTTAACATAATCAAACAACAAAATCTGCCTCTCCTAGGTCCTTGGGAAGGCTAGGTAAATAAAAATGCCATATCCAGTCTAAATATCTGGCTGACTAGGCAACCAAACCATAGTAATAATAATTCATTAAACTTAAGTAATATACAGGTTAGGGCAGGGCTGTCAAACTGCCAGCCCACGGGTCAGTTGCATCACACCAAAACTGTGCCCACCCCATTGCCGTCGAGAAAAAAGTCATGATACATCACAACACGTCACGTGACATCGCGAGTTTGACACCTGTGGGTTAGGGCATCTAAAAATTAAGGCCACTATTTACTTCCTTAGAACTATCTTTTTAAATGTTTTTACATAACAGCTTGGCTTGGAAGAAAAATACTGGAGGAAAGATGCTCTATCTGAGACATTTAGCATCCTGAAAGGAAGAATAATATGGTATCATCTCATATTTCCTATCCAAAAAATAGAGAATTGGATCATTTTTCACTCTGGTCAGTACATTACACTGTATCTGCAAGATACAGATTTGTTTACAGAGTGCAAGACATTCCAAATGGCACCTGGTTCCTCCCTTTAATACTGCACTGATATTTCCAGTTTGGCTGAAGCGGTAGCTAATTTGTTGTTGCCCAGGCCCAGAATGGATTTCCAGAAACAGCATCCACACAGAGAACCGGTTGTTCACATATTTGAATCCCACCACTGGATATTTCCCAACAATTTCCACATGAGACAACTGTTTTCCTTTTGCCTATTACCTAGCTCTCCCAAACTCCATCATGCTTGCTAAATGTGATCTCTACCAGCCAATTATTTAGTAGCTATTATCAATTGACCTTATGCACAGGTCATGTGTAAGAATAGAGTTTAAGCCATCCATAAGGGCTATCCTGAGGGTTTGTTATATATACTATCTGCTATACATATTTACTTATTTTTTTCAATCCCCTCAACTTCTTTGACTATTATTTTAAAAATGCAATAAATTTCACAGTTGTTTTTAAGCATAACTTCCTTTAGCAATAGGAAATAATTTGGGGGCATTTGCTACACAGCTTTTTTCCCCCTGGATTCTTTCGATTGAGTATGCAACTTTGCCTAATATATATGTTTTAATGTAATATCTTTTCCTTTGTACACAGCTTCATTTCAAGTGTTATGCTTCTTTGCAAAATCAGTGCTGTATTGTACAAATTGTTGACCCAAGAAAAATGGATGCTGGAATCATTGAGCATTACTGTCTTTTATACTTCGTAGTATACTTCCCATACTATAACCTGAGCATACACTCACACCCTTTCAGGGAGCATGAGAAGCCCAAGTCTCTTCATCTTTTGAAATCCTCCAGCATAATAAGAATTAAAGTGAAAATACAAAAACCAGAATAATGCCTCCAATGAAGGCTATAAAATCAGGTTTGGTCATGTGATAAAAAAACAATAAAAATAAGCACATATCTCAATTCCTGTCCTCTCTGAGCATGAGATTGAAACCAAGTGATGTTACCACTTGCTCCTGGCAGTTACAAGTCAGAAAGAAAATGGTGGTGCTCCTTACTCATCTCTGTAAAGCTCATTCCTTTTTCTAGAAGAGCATCACATGTGCAGAGCGATGATGAAAATTTAAAAGACACAATTTATTGAAAGGAAAGGTAGTAATAAGAAAAGTTGTATTTCCTGAATTTCTACAGTTAAAGATGAAGGAATCAAGACCAAAGAAAAGAAAAAAAGCAACAAAAGCAACTTCTTCAACCAGTTTTATTTTCATGCTGCGAAAGAATATGTTGCATCTCTCTTCGGTATGCTTCAATTTAAAGCAAGGACCTTCTGAAGGGAAAGGGCAGCAATCCCAACAAACAGTGGAAAAGACGTTTGACAGCCGAGCAGTGAGCATGACTCTTAGTTGACAG
Source organism: Protobothrops mucrosquamatus (assembly GCF_001527695.2). Classification (NCBI taxonomy): domain Eukaryota; kingdom Metazoa; phylum Chordata; class Lepidosauria; order Squamata; family Viperidae; genus Protobothrops; species Protobothrops mucrosquamatus. The sequence goes on from NW_015400970.1 coordinate 5,380, forward strand.
CAGATTCTCTGAAAGCCAGTGCTTTCCTTCAGCCACCAACTCATCCACCAGCTCCTTCAAGCAGCTTTAAAAATGCAGTTAATATATTGTAGCCTGTTTAAAGGGTAAAGCTTGCTAGCTGGCCCCATGCTGGAATAAATCAACTGCGAAAGATTGCAGTTCTTTGACAAACATAGCTATTTCATAATCAATTTTCTGAGCTGGAAATGTGTTATATCAGTCTTATTTCTTTTATACCCCCAAAGTTCTGCTGTTTATTTCCATGTAATCTAGCCATGCATTTATTGATGATATCCTAG
>NW_015400970.1:13301-14750 GCF_001527695.2 Protobothrops mucrosquamatus
TATATATATATATATATATATATATATATATATAGGCGCACACATCTATAATCAGTATCTATTTACTTGTATGCAGTATAGGATTAGGATTAACACCACAGCTCTTACAGCCACCGAAAGATACACTAGATCAGGGATGTCAAACTGCCAGCCCGTGGGCTGGGTGTGTCATCTGGAAGCCACACCCACCCCATTGCCGGCAATGGCAAAACCATCCCTATATGTTGCATGACGTCACATGACGTCACGAGTTTGACATGTCTGCACTAGATGCTGCACTGACACAATGTCTTTATTTCAACTGCAAACTATTTTCCTTCCCAGTAAAGCTCATAATGGAAATTTTAAATCAGATGATCACTTTGAAAGTTCACTTATTGTGTGATAGCCATGCACTACAATTTTTCCCTTTGGGCAATGATCTCCACCAAGCTGAGAGGGCAAGTATGAAAAGCCTAATATTTTGCCAAACCTTATGCTATTCATGCACCACATCAGCTAAAATGAATGGGCAGCACAACCTGATCAAAAGCCACTTACACATAGGGAGTAATTAAAGGAAGAGGAAATAATAGGTCAAGAGCTGCTTCAGTTCTTTCCACTAGCACTGCATGCCTGACTGCTGTGATTGTTATTGTTCATCAGTAGTCAAATCAGTAATGGGTTGATTGCTGATGAGCGATGCCAATCTTAGCAGCTGACCACACTGTACTAATAAACCATTCTATTATTACCTACAGAGATAAGTTATTGGACACTGAATGCCAATGATTAAATGCTGAATATTGGATATAATTGTAAACTTTTGAGACATTAAATAACTGGCAATGGCCAAGCCAACTTTCCTTATTTTGACATTCTCCAGATATTTTAAGATGGGAATATGTTGGGATTGCAGTTAAAAAAATATCTGGCAGTTGGAGTTCAACACATTTTTTTTATCTGGTGGACAAACATGGCACCCAAAGACTACAAATCTGAGTAACTGCTATGCTACATAACAACAAACCATCCACTTTATTTCCTGTAATTGTGGATTCATTGTGTGATTTGTCACGCACAGTGCAGAAGCAGAACTTGCAAAAGATAGCACAGAAGACAGGATAGTGAATGATATGCTCAATTTCTTTTTTTTTTTTTTCAAATTTTTTTTTTATTATTTTCAACATAAGAGAAAAAGCAAACACAAGTACATCACAATTGAAAAACCCCCTCCCCACCCCCCACCCGGACTTCCCAAACCTAATCCCAGGATACTATTCATCTAGAAGTAACCTTATATTAATACCCCTAACTCCATAAAATATAATTTTACATAAGTAGGTGAAATATATGTATATATATAAAAAGAAAAAAAAAATTTATCTAAAAACCTAACCTATATTCCACCATTCTATGCTTATTTTGAATATAAACAATCCATCTTCTCCATATTGATAAAAATTGTTC
>NW_015400971.1:0-5670 GCF_001527695.2 Protobothrops mucrosquamatus
AAATCTACATCTAGCTTGTATACTTCAGTGTCAGTGACTCCCTATACACTGATACAACAAAAATATGTTAAGTTCTATTTTAAGCCATTGAACCCAAATATTAAATATATTGGGGTGTTTTAATAAAAATGGTTATACAGTATATCAATGTTATCCAGTTAATAAACAAGACATATTATTATTAAGTTGTTTTAATGTGCAATCAATTTGGATGCAATACTTACATGAAGATCCTTATTTGCATGGTGATTATTCTCAGAGCCCTTCTCCATTGCTTAATTAATTTTTTTTTAAAATGCAAATGTCAATCACAATCCTATCATGATGTAAGGCAGAATTATGCTTTGATTTCAAAACATTCCTCTGTTTAAAAAATATTTCCTGGTACAGTTCCCAATAGTTTTGCATAGTGAGTGAATAGGTACATAGCCAGAAAATTGCATTTCATCATGGTATCTTAGAAATATTTGTTCAGTAAAGTGAGGATTGTTTTTCTCCTCTCTTCAGATTTTCCCCCAGTGAAAGAGATGTGTAATCTCACTTTGTTCTCCTTTACCATGTGCTTATTATACACACAAAAGAGGGATAGGCAACTTTTGAGGTTAGTGAACACATATAAAATTTTAGAGAAATAACCTAGCTGTTCTCATAAAACTACTGTTAGAAGAAGCCAAGTATTTCATAGGTCATAAATTTGTATTTATCTTGTGCCTCCCATGAATCTGTTTTACCATAACTTTGTCTTCTGTCTAGGCAGGTAGAGACACCATTCAAATAAAACTACCCAGAATTTTTGGGTGTGGCAAATAAGTTAATAAATAAAGCACTAAGTTGCAGCCATCCACTATTTTTATTATCAAAAATTATTCACGGGGCACACTACCATTATACTGATACAGATCTTATATATTAATGTTTAATTAAAAGAATTTATCTGAAGAAAACTGGCTGATCTTAAACATGGTAGTATAGATTTAAAGATTTCTACAACACGCTTGATATTTAAATCTGTTAATAAACTGAGCAATTTTATTTGGAATGCATTTATTTGTTCAGTATCCAAGGGACCCATTCACCAAATGACTTTTTTATTTTCCCTCTTATTTAATTCAATGAAAAAGATTAATAAATCTTAGGCTTAGCCATGGTAGCATAGTGGTTAGAATGCAGTACTGCAAGCTCCTTCTGCTGACTGCCGGCTTCCAGCAGTTCTGCAGTTCGAATCTCACTGGCTCAAGGTTGACTCAGCCTTCCAAGAGCTGTAAAATGAGGATCAAGATTGATGGGGGCAATATGCTGACTTTGTAAACCACTTAGAGAGGGCTGTAAAGCACTGTGAAGCAGTATATAAGTCTAAGTGCTATTGCTATTTAATATCTAAGGTAAAAGCAGTAATTTTCTTTCATATTATTTATATACCACTGAAACTGTTTGGTTCATTGTAGTTTAGATTCATAAAATCATTAAAGCATGTGATTTGCTTGTGTGGAGTTTAGCATGTTGTATGAATACAGACAAATATAATTCAGTAAATATGGATAAATGTCAATACTGGAAAGATTTTATACTTAGTGTAGTGATTAGATGTTCTCTTTTCCATGTTCTTTTGCTCCAAAATTTATTGATGAGAGTTAGGAAGATGTATGTGGTATATATGTTCTCTCTCTAAGAACAGCCAGAGGCCAATATGTTCATCCCAATATTTCAACCCATTATCTCTTTCTCCTGCCTTCTAGAGTCAACACTTGTATGGCTGCCCATTTCCTGTCCTTAAAAGTTTCTGCCATCTGTTCTTTGTTTATAAAACAACTTTCTCTGGCATAAGAATTGGAGATTTCAGCCTCACCACCTCAACCTTTACAATAGTTTAGCATAGTGAATAACATTAGCCTTATGTTAACTCTGATAAGTACGTATATATAATAAGGCTTGTATTTGAAAATTTGCACATGCTATCTAGCTACTCTATGCATCTGATGCTTTAATTGCAGCTGATGAGCACCCTTGAGGGAGCAGATTATCTAGACTTGCTTGGGTTAGGTTTCAGACTAGAATTTAGTATTGTGACGGCTTTGATCACTTGCAGAGCTGAGATGGTGGTCCTTGCTCTTTTTAGACTCTTGGTGGCTTTAGATACCATTGACTATAGTATTCTTTTAAGCCAGCTCCATGGGTTGGGGATTGGGGATTTTGTGTTATAGTGGTTCTCTTCTTTTCTCAAGGTCAGGATATCAAGATCACGGGAAGTGTTAATACCACTTTACAATGCCTTGGTAAGGCCACACTTGAAATACTGCATCCAGTTTTGGTCACCGTGATGTAAAAAAGATGTTGAAACTCTAGAAAGAGTACAGAGAAGAGCAACAAAGATGATTAGGGGACTGGAGGCTAAAACATATAAGGAACGGTTGCTGGAATTGGGTATGTCTAGTTTAATGAAGAGAAGGACGAGGGGGGACATGATAGCAGTGTTCCAATATCTCAAAGAAGAGGGAGTCAAGCTATTTTCTAAAGCGCCTAAAGGCAGGACAAGAAGCAATGGATGGAAACTAATCAAGGAGAGACGCAACCTAGAACTAAGGAGAAACTTCCTGACAGTTAGAACAATTAACCAGTGGAACAATCTGCCTCCAGAAGCGGTGAATGCTCCAACACTGGAAGTCTTTAAGAAGAGACTGGACAGCCATTTTTCTGAAATGGTATAGGGTTTCCTGCCTGAGCATGGGGTTGGACTAGATGACCTCCAACTTTATTATTATTATTATTATTATTATTATTATTATTATTATTATTATTATTATTATTATTATTATTATTATTATTATTATTATTATTATTATTATTATCTGGTATTGGTAGATCCCTCCATCATGATGTTGAAAGAAAAAATCTTCATCAGAGTCCAGTCCAAGCCGGGAATAAACAAAATGGAGACTGCTTTAAAAAAAAGGTTGTAGTTTATTAAAGAGCAGAACCACAAGACATGTGGCTCTGGAGCAGCTGACCACATGTTGTTGGGAGTGGTGGGGTTTTATACCTTCTTAGGCTTTTGTGTTTGGAGTTGTTCCCGTGGCATGAACTTTGACCCGAGGTTCAGTGTGTCCTTCTGATATTCTAATGGTGGTGGGTTAATCCTATTATATCCTAAAGATCATGTCCTGCTTCCCTGGGGTTGTGGCTGATGACTATATCCTGTGTTGGATTTTTGAGTGAGGGGTTGTTGGTTCTAGGGATCTTTGTCTTTCTAATCCCATCAGCGCCAATCTTCATGGCTCCAGTCTTTCTGAAAGGATTATCAAAACTGCATTTCCACAGACCTAGTTTCTGTTGGGGCAGAGAGACTTGAGGGAGGGGAGTTTCTGCCTAAGATTTTCTATTATTCCTTTGGGAAAATATATTCTGCTTTTTTTTTTAATATCCCCAAAATATTTCTTTCTTTGGGGGAGTGGAGTGTCCTCCTACAGTGACATGCCCACGGATTCTATTCTCTCTCCCCTACTTTTCAATACCTACATGCATTCACCAGTTTGGGGACCTATATTGCTTTAGCTGATCTTTGGGTAACCATGCAAGGAATATACACTCTTGATATACAGTCCTAGAATTCTTCACTCAGCCCTCCCTTCCTCCACCAGAATGAAGCAGCACAGTGATTCCTTAAGAGTCCACACTGACTTGATAGCACATAATCAATCAGTCACATGTGAGAGACAAATGGCATCTTTTTGGTTCAGTGTGATCTGCATATACTTATCCTTAGAACTACAATACAAGGAGGAAGCTAGGATACAATTTTTTTAAAAAATGTGTACATTATTTATCTACGGGAATTTTTTTAGGTTTCAGGAAATCTTGAGATTTAAATAAATATTTGAAAATGCCACACTGTTTTTATCCCTTACATAGGAAGTCTTCCAAACTTTGGCTCATATGAATGCATGCAATGGAGTTTAATACTGCATTCCAAAATTGGATTAAATTAAAGCAAATGCTTCTTTGAATTGCATCAGTTCAGAAGCTCTTAGGGAAAGGTATGGCTTAGCAAAAGAAGTGTATGCTTTCATTTCATAAGAACTTAGTCAGCAAAATCTCAAAAAGTCACAGATGAGAGTTTGGCTTACTGCATTGAGTTTTAAAATCTTTTCAGTTGAATGTATTTATTTATTGGGTTTCAAGGCCACCCTATTCCAAAACGATGCTGGACAGTTTATATTATTTAACATTACAATATTAAAGATAGCCAGTGTGTGATTTCCACTGATTTGCAAGTATTTATTTTCAGCTTTTATGATTTTGTAAGGAGCTTCAGAAAACTCTCCCTATTTCCTGTGGGTACATCATCCTTGACCTTTATTTCAGTTTATAGGTTCTTCAGTTCTGGGAATGATGTTGTCACTGACCAGATGCAGTGGAAGATAAACCCCTCCGTTTATTGAAATACGATTAAAAAAATCATATTCCAGGAGCTCCTAAATACCTAGTAACTCATTTAAACACCTGTATTTTCTGCCTTATATTCCTTTCACTTCCTAAAGGCTGCCAACATAAGCAGCTTTCTCCAAAATAGAATTAATCCTTAGTTTCAGTTTATAAAGAGGAAACTAATTTAGTCACAACAAACAGGTATTCAGATTTTCCTGCCGTCGTGCAACACCGCGCGCTGGAAGGAAAAACCCGAGTAACTGGGATTATACTTTTTTCCGGAGAAGAACCGGTAGGGGGAGGAAAGTGGTCAGCTGACATCTTCTCTTTCACGTGATTTTCTTTACAATATGGCTGCGCCCAGGCACAATTTACTTTGGGTGGTTTACGCTTGCTGGCTCCTGTGGCTACGATCTGCAGAGTGCTTAGACGGCAGCGAAGAAAAAGGAAAGCCCGGAGAAGAGGAGGATCAAGGAGCATGTGGTTGCAGCAACAGTCGGGCAAGCGGCGCGGAAGGAGCTGCACGAAAATACTCTGTGGAGGCGAATGTTTCCCAGCAGCCAAATAATCGCCGTGGAGACGAGCGCTCGAAAAACGAGGGTATGAAGGTAAGTAAACGGGGCGTTAGGTTGGTGGTTTTAATGAGGAATGAAGGTTTAATGATGGGATGGCGGACAGCGGGTGTAACAGCGTTGCTAGAGCGTGTGACATAACTTTAAACGTGATTGCTAGATGTCTCTTTCAGTTCAGTGTTTCTTATCGTATGTGCGATAAGAAAAAAATAAAGAACAACCATCTCAGTCACGTGTAGCACCTGCAAGCCAGTTTATAGCTCAAGCCTTATGCCCAAAGGTTCCTGCCTTCCAGCCTTCTGTAACCTGGCATTATCCAACGCTGTTGGATTTCACCCAGGTCTAGGACCACGCTGAGGTCCTAAGCTACAGTATATGAAGTTTTATGCTAACTCGTATTAAAAAGGCATTATAACAAAAGGATAATTAAAAATAAGAAAGGCATGCCTGAGTACCAACTTGGCAAGTATCCAGCTCAAACCAATACTCTTAGCCAAATCAGTTACCTTGAAAAATCCCATTTGCATTAGGAATACTTTCAGCTGAAAATATGCTGTGTCTTTTTTCAGCTTTTAGAGATGATAATGTACAAAAACATGAGCTGTTACACAGTTGAGCCCTAATACATATTTAAAAAGCACATAAATTGGCATTATTTCTGTTTTGTATCTTAGCC
>NW_015400972.1:0-5662 GCF_001527695.2 Protobothrops mucrosquamatus
ATTTATTTGTACCCCACCTTTAAAGGTAATCCTCGACTTATGACCACAACTGAGCCCAAAATTCCTGTTGCTGAATGAGACATTGGTTACGTGATTCTTGCCCCATTTGATGAACTTTCCTGCCACAGCTTTTAAGCTAATCACTATGGTTGTTAAGTTAGTGACACGGTTGTTAAGTGAATCCGGCTTCCCCATTGACTTTGCTTGTCAGAAGGCCGCAAAAGGGGATCACATGACCCCTGGGACACTGCAACCGTCATAAATATGAATCTCCAAGGGTCTGAATTTTGATCACGTGACCTTGGGGATGCTGCAACGGTCATAAGTGTGAAAAATGATCATCAGTCACTTTTGTCAGTGCCATTGTAACTTTGAACAGTCACTAAATGAACTGTCATAAGTCGAGGACTATCTGTATTATTTTTACAAATAACTCAAGGCAGCAAACATATCCTTCCTCCTCCTATTTTCCCCACAACAACCAGCTTGTGAGGCGAGGACAATTAAATTATAGCTACAACTGGAAAGACACCAAACTGAGTCTAAACTATCATTTACAAGAATATTTTTACAACCTTGGTAGGCCATCTTTAACAAGATGGATCTGCGTTCCCTGCCTTTCTTGGACCAAGGCTGCATGGGTAGTCTCAGCCTCTGGAGACTTGGCGAAAAGTACAATGGAGGGTCAAATCATTTTGCTGCTTAGTGTATAAACATTTGCTTTTTAAAAAACAAACAAACATTGGCACTGTGAAAATGACACGTCGCTCCATGGAGACACCGGTTCTGAAAAAAAAGCAGTGTTGCTTCTTCTGCATTGTAGGGAAAAAATATTTTCGGCCTACGCATCCTTATTTGATGAGTTCTAGTTCTTGACTAAAAATATTGATAGTGAAGAGAATTTTAGTAGAATTAAAATCTATATAGTACTTTCTTTTATGGGTTTTAAGTACTTCACATAGATCAGCCAGCAGACGGCAACCTCATTAGGTATGCCTGTACGTTAGGCTAAGCTTATTTATCTTCTCATTTAAATATATGAACCAAACTATTTTCCCCTAAACTAATTCATAAATGGAATGCAAGACATCTGATAGCTTTTACGTTTCTCTGCATTTTGTAATGCAATTGTCTGTTGTTGTTGTTGTTTTAAAATGTCTACTTTATGCAAAAGTAATGTAACTAAAAGCAAACAAAGATAGTCCTCAACTTAAAACAGTTCATTTTGTCACTGTTCGAAGTTACAACGGCAATGAAAAAAGTGACATTACCATTTTTCATAAGTGCGACCACTACAGCATCCCCATGGTCATGTGATCAAAATTCAGATGCTTGGCAACTGACTCACCCTTATGACCTGTTGCTGTGTCCCAAGATCATGTGATCATCTTTTGTAACCTTCTGAGAAGCAAAGTCAATGGGAAAACCAGATTCACTTAACAACTATGTTACTAACTGCAGGGAATTCACTGAACAACTGTGACAAAAATGGTTGTAAAATGGGGGAAAACTAACCTAACGACTTAGCAATGGAAATGTTGAACTCAATTGTGGTGATAAGTCGAGGACTTCCTGTAAAGACGGATTTACAAATTGCGTTTCAGATGCTCATGCTTGTAAAAATGCATGTGAAGTTCGATGTAGACTTTTAAAAATAGCCAAAACATGAATAGTAGAACTAGCAAAACTGAAGATTTATGCTGTAAAATATTAGCTACAAGCAGATGTCATGGTTTGCTTAAGGCCATCCTGTGTGTTCGTGGGAACAATTAACATTTGAAGTAGGAATGACCTTGCAGACTGTATAACAGGCCATTATTCTTACCAATTCTGTCCTATGTAAGACTCTGCTTGTTTTCCACTTTATGTTTTAACATTACTAAAAATAATTGCCATGTGCCAGAAGAAAGATGCACATTGTTTTTTTATTATTATTATTGCAGGGGAAAAAAAGAATTTCAGCCACATAGTATAAATGAACACCCAATGAGGAGTCCTACAGTATCAAAATGTCTTGCAAATGTTCTGCCTTCGGAAAAATTTGGCATTACTTTTTAAATGAGAAGCCACATTCCATTAATCACAAAACCCACATATATTGCATTTTCTATGCACAGCCAACACATATGATATCCTTGCCAAACTTTTATATGTCTTTCTTAGCTACTGTACATAGAATTTGAATGGGAACCCCCCCCTCCAAATGGGAATTTGAAAAATAATTTCACCTTTATTTAAACACTTATGTTTCCCTTACTCATTCAGAGGCTGTTGATATCTTACTGACTTGGGATTGACACCAACTTTTTACAAATTATTTTCCTTGGTTATTTGATCCTGGCCATAGATACAGCACTTCCATGATTCAGAAAAGAGCAGACATCACTCAGTCAATTTAGGAAATATTGCTTTTATCCTGATGCAGGAAATATTGGTGTATTCTTCTTCATTTTTTTCCCCAAAATTTTAAAAGACAAATCTTACAGTTGACAAAAAAGTTGATGAAAAAAATGAAACCTACAGTAGAGGTGCACCTAATTCATCTGTGACTAAACGTGATTTGAGGAATTCCTGTTAAACTTCTACCATCTTGAATGTAATTTGAAACCCATACATCTAGTAAACATTTTATCAGCATTTTTTAAAAAATGTATTTTGAACCCCACATTCCAGCTTCTGATTTGGCCTTCCATGTAATGTTTTGCACTAACGTGCAAAAATAGGGGTTTGCAAGTGCAATCCTGTTTGATTTTTATTACTGCAGAAAAAAAGATTACATTGCTTTGCAAATTTCACTATGCAGTAAAAGAGAATGCTGGGTGCTCTGTTTTTTGTTTGTTTGTTTGTTTGTTTTCCTTCTATTTTTTTCTTTTATTAAAGGAGCAAGCTCTTTCAGACCAGGATTTTTATGGCTCTAATTATAACAAAATCTCCACTTCTCTTTTGTAAATTAAAACTGAATTGCTATTGATGTTGTTGAATGAAAAATCTGCATCAGTGTCCAGTCCAAGCCGGGAATAAACAAAATGGAGACTGCTTTAGAAAGAAGGTTGTAGTTTATTGAAGAGCAAAGCCAGACAGAAGCGTGACTCTGAGAAAGCTGACCACATGTAGCTGGGAGTGGTGGGTTTTTATACCTTCTTGGGCTTTTGAGGTTGTTTCCTGTTCCTGTTTAAGGCTTTGTATTTCTTGTGTCATGTACTTTGACCTGAGTCTGAGTGTGCCCTTTTGGTATTGGTGGGTTAATCCTATTATGTCCCCAAAGGTCATGTCTTTTAGAGTTTGGGTGTCGTATGTAGATTTTAGGGGTCTTTGTCTTCCTAATCTCATCAACTTCTAGCTTCCTGGCTCCAACCTTCCTGAATGGATTATTACATCTGCATTTCTATTTCTGCCTGGTTTCTGTTTGGGGGAGGGAGACTTGGGGCTATTAAGAAAAACTGGGCATGCTTTTCTGCCTTTTAAGATCCTCTAAGGAAATATAATATTTTGCCTTTTTAATATTCCATTCCCTGGGGGCGGGGCTGACTTCCCACAATGTGATGGCTCAAATTATCATAGAAAGCAGTAATAAGTACTCGAAATTTCTCTGATCTCTGAGCTTCTGTCTTGCTATTCCTATTCAAATGAGTAACAGGTCAAGGAAGCAGAACATCTTTAATGTCCCCAGACACCCTGAACAAGGTGTGTGTACCCGAGTTCCCCACAGGATCAAAGGTTTTTAATCACAATGAGGAAAATAACATGACACTATTATGACACAAGCTCCCTACCTTTTTGCATGGCATGTGACATCACAAAGCATTTCTAAAAGGAGTGGAGTTTTAATTGGGAATCTATAATTTTTGTATTTGCATTCCTCCGCTATCCTTTTCCATGGGACAGTTTCAGATTTCTACTGTATGTACAGCAAGCCTGATTTTGTTCTTACAAATGTCCAATTTCAAGAACGATTAGGGTACATATTATTAAAATTATTTTAAAATATGCACTTTAGGCGTATGGATAGTCCTGGAATTATGACTGATCATTTAGTGACCATTCAAAGATATGACAGAACTTCCTGGGGAAACTTACAATCCAGATTCGAAGTTGTGACAGCCACCTTCCCCCACGTACACAGGCAGTACCCTGCGATCACATGGTTGCGTTTTATAACAATTTTGCCAAAAACCTCCAGAAATCAGCCCATAGCAAATCATGGATGTAACTGCCACAAAAAAGGTCCTAAAATCAGATCACCCATTGTAAAATCATGCATCACTGGGCTTAAAAAACAAACAAGCAAGCAAACAAACAAGGACAATAAGAATTTTTTTTAAAAAAAAAATCTTGAAGATTTCAAAACAGCATTCTTTTACTTACAAGGTAAGGATTATAATCATTGCGCTAAAGGATCACAAAGACATTAGAAAGCAGTTAGGGCAGTAAGGTGTGTACTGTGTTTGAATGTATCTGCCTCTGTGCTCATTTTGATGTTTTACTTCGCACATAGTATTTATTTAACTATTTAATGTTGTGTATACGTTTGTGTGGGTATGAAGATGTGCTTGTGTATCTGTACTTTTATAAACTTACATGCATACATGCACACGCACACGCACACGCACACACACACACACACATTTATGCATATAAACTTAAAGATGTCCAGAAAAACCTTCCCACAGGAAAAAAAGTGATTAATTATGGGTTTCTGGAACAGAGAGATAGGAGAGCAATGTACTATCGACATTGTTCTGTATTGGGAAGATGTGGTTGCCTGCTATCTTGACTGAGCAAAAGTCAAGCCATTGCCAGAGCACTCAATCCAAGCTGGATTTTTTTAAACTGTTTTGGAGTCAGCATGAGCAGCTTAAATAGTAAGTATGGATATATCTTTGGAGTCAAAAACTACTCCGCAACTTTGCTCAACAATTCCCCAATTAAGCTTTTGATTTGCTTGTCTTGCAGCTTGTCACAAATTTATACAGCTATAAAGAGAGCCACATGACACTATGGTGGAATAGACAGCTATAGAGTCAATTATGTGGTTCATTCTTTCTATCACAAACTCTGCTGGATAGCGAGAACACAACAGGAAGAAGAGGGAGAGAAAAAAGACCTTTCATTGTTTAAAAAGGCAGGGATGTGTTTCTTTCCCCTGCACCCAAATAATAGGTAAATTCAATCCCGTGTGAAAGCTATCACAGTAATGTTTTGATAAAAGGGTGCATCACCAACTTCACAGCCTGTGTGTTTACTTGTAACTAAAAAAACCATAATAGAATATTGATTTTTGGAATGCATTTAATTGTGTTTACACATTGTACAGATCAAACTTTTCAGTAGCACATATTTTCTAGATGTTATGCATCTTAGTACAGAAAGGAAACACTATGTATTTTGGATCTCTGTACCTTAATTTACTACAAAAGTACTACAAAAGGTTTAACCTCCCCCACTTGGATAAATACTTCATCATGGAGTGCATTTTTATAGCCAACCTATAACCAAGTCTAGAAAGAAACATTGTGATCATCAAGATTATCATCTTCTTCTTCTTCTTCTTCTTCTTCTTCTTCTTCTTCTTCTTCTTCTTCTTCTTCTTCTTCTTCTTCTTCTTCTTCTTCTTCTTCTTCTTCTTCTTCTTCTTCTTCTTCTTCTTCTTCTTCTTCTTCTT
>NW_015400973.1:0-5660 GCF_001527695.2 Protobothrops mucrosquamatus
GGGGGTGTTTATGTGTACTTCTTGATTTCGTCGTACAAGACTAGGACGAAAGCACCGCCCATTCCTCTGAGGACGTTGGACCACGCACCCTTAAAAAACGCTTTGCCGCCCTCGTCGCGCGCAATCTTCCGCCAGCAATCCATGGTCCCAGAGTACATGATGTCGGCTGGGGAAAAAAAGAGACAAACAGAAAACCAAGTGGGCAACTCCATTCATTTGTTGTTTGCAACAATACAGGTGCTGCTGCTTCGCTGCCTTGGTAGTGGCTGGAGAAATCCTAATAAAATCTTTTTTTTTAAGGGAACTTTCGTCAGAAACGTTTCTGCCCCGAAATGCAATTTAAAATGGAGCAGGGAAAAAAACAGCAGAAAGGGAAAGAGAGATAAAGGAAGCGTTAGCTTCAGACTAAGTCAGGAGTTTTTCTCGAACTCCACCGTTTTAAGATGCGTGGACATCAACTCCCAGAAGTCCCTGCTGGCAGGGGGATTCTGGGAGTTGAAGTCCATGGTTCTCAAAGCTGCTGAGGCCGAGAATCTATAGACTAAATGATGGTTTGAGATGAATGGGAAACTAGATGCAGTCTCGCACCTACTTTAAGCATCACCAGCGCACATTCTGGAATTTAATCTAAAGAGGATGTTTCTGATTGGCTAACACTGCAACCCCTCGCCGTGGGCTCCTGCCAAGTACAACCAATCAGGAATAAGAATCCAATGTCGTGGGCCATCTTTATAGAGAAAGGGCCATTTATAAATCACATCAAAGAGTGTTCTATTACTAATGACAAAGTATTGGGGTCTTTTTTACCCTTTAACAACAAATTCAGGAAGATGCTTGAGCTGAAAATGATTTTTTTTTTTCCCGTTTGACTTGGGGCTCCTTCAGGTGGCCATTCAGCTCAATAAAAGTCATAATTGATACAGGAGAGAGAACCATGATGTTCAGAAAAACGTCATTTTCCTCCTTAGTTACATTTTTTTTTCTACTGGGGTGGGCCGAAGGGAGAACAAAGCAAGCTTGTCAAGGATGAAACTTTGGCAGCCACGTGCCTCTGCATTTCAACTTGCCTTTAGAGTAAGGGGGGGGATGTTTCTTTCGAGTGGGATAGATGGATAAACAAAACTTCTATGATTTTTCTGAAGACTGTTACAGCCTGAAAACTTTTCAAGGACACCATAATAGATGCGGATTTGAAGCAGACGGTTCCCATAACAAAGTGAACTTGTTTCTATGGACTAGGGAGGACATTGGGGGTTTGGTTGAGAAAATGATTGCTTAAGTCTGTGAATTGGTGTTGAAACTTCAAAGTTGACATTACCATGCAGCGTATTCAATAAACAGTAAGATTTTTGGAGACGGAATGAAGTTGGAGCGTTATTTGAATTCTCGAGCTAGATTTGACAAAGCTGCGAAAGAACAGTCACAAAGGGACATTTGGAAGAAAAGCTAGATGGATTCTTTGGTGCTCTCTTGACCTTGGTGGTTTGCAGACATTTCAACGACCCAGTTAGATAACGTCATCAATCTTACCAGCTAGCTGGGTCATGAAAATTCTAAGCAAGCAAACCACCAAGCTCAAAGAGCATCAACGATTCTACATTGAACCCTGAGCTACAAAAGCTAGATACCCACCTCCTTTGCGTCCAGATTGCATCATCATACGCCGCCGGACAGTGTCGAAGGGATATGAGGTCAGGCCTGCAACGGCCGTTACCGTCTGTGCGATCATCCAGCTAATTAAAATGTGAGTGTTCTTTGGATCGGGAAGCATTCCTGGGTAAAGAAGCAAAACAAAACAAAATTTAAAAAAAAACCCCTCTGCTTAATTACTGTCTCTTACAGCAGTATTTCCTAATCCTGACAACTTTAAGATAGGTGGACTTCAGCTCCCAGAATTCCCCAGTCCGTGAGGCTGGCTGGGGAATTTGGGGAGTTGACATCCACCTGTCTTAAAAGTTGCTCAGGTTGGGGGAAAAAATGCCTTAGAGCAGGGGATCTCCAACCTTGGCAAGTTTAAGACTTGTCTTAAAACTATGCTGGCTGGGGAATGCCTAAACGGTGCCTGCATTGGAGACCCCTGCCTTAGCGCTTCAACCGGGAAGTAGGGCACAGGACTACAAACCCAACCCGCCACTCCCTTTACCTTTTGCGGTGTCATAAATGCCAAAATACGCTGCTCTGTAAATGATGATTCCCTGGACAGAGACGTTGAAGCCTTGGTAGAGCCCACGAAGACCGTCGGACCTGAAGATCTTCACCAAGCAGTCGCCGAGACCTTTGAACTCTCGTTCAGCCCCGGCTTTGCCCACATCTGCAGCCAGGCGCGTTCGGGCAAAATCAAGAGGGTAGACGAAGCAGAGCGACGTGGCTCCGGCAGCGCCCCCCGACGCCAGGTTGCCTGCAAAGTAACGCCAGAACTGGGTTCTTTTGTCAACGCCGCCCAAGAAGATCTGCTTGTACTTGTCTTTGAAGGCAAAGTTGAGAGCTTGTGTGGGGAAGTAGCGGATCACGTTGGCGAAGTTGCCCCGCCAAAAGGAGAGGACCCCTTGTTCCTTGGGGATTCGGACCACACAATCGATGATGCCCTTGTACTGTTGCTCGGCCGTGATCTGCATGCTGGCATGTTGGACCTGCCAAGAGGGAAAGAGGCGAAGGTTAAAAACAGCAGCACTGGCTACATTCAGACTTTCTTCCTTTCCTTTCTTTCTTTTTACTTCCTTCCTTCATTCCTTTCCTTTTTTCCTCCCTCCCTCCCTCCCATACTCAATGTCTATACCAGTGGGTCTTCAAACTTGGCCCTTTGATGACTTGTGGACTTCAACTCCCAGAATTCCTCAGCCAGGCGTGCCTGGCTGAGGAATTCTGGGAGTTGAAGTCCAGAAGTCATCAAAGGGCCAAGTTTGAAGACCCCCGGTCTATACCTTCCCATCTCAGCCAAGTGACTCTTGAGTGGCTTACAATTCCAAAACAATAAAAACTCTTTAAAACAATATTAAAACAATAAAAACACCCACCCAATAAATCAGTATAAACAGCAGCCATGATGATACTAATACTAAAGCCAAGTAACGGAGCCCCTTAACACATTCTGAACCCCAGGCCCAAGTAAACAGCCAAATTGTGAAAACCAGAGGTCATCCCTGGGTGCGAAAAATTTTAAAAAAAAAAGGGGGGGCGAGAGTGACTGACTGGTCACCCATCCATTTTTTTCATGTCCAAGACTAGAACTCCCAGTCTCCTGGTGATTGGCCCAAAATTACTCAGCTGGCTTTCAGGCCTAAGGCAGGACTAGAATTCACCATCATCTCCTGATTTCTAGCCAGGTGCCTTAACCACTACACCAAACTGGTTCTGTTCAATTGCAAATGTTCATAACTATTCAAAACAGAAAGCGAAAGTTTAGCTTTGGGACTGCACAATTCAGTGCCCTTTGTGGCTTTTAGACCAGTGTTTCTCAACCTTGGCAACTTGAAGATGTGTGGACTTCAACTCCCAGAATTCCCCAGCCAGCATGCGCTGGCTGGGGAATTCTGGGAGTTGAAGTCCACACATCTTCAAGTTGCCAAGGTTGAGAAACACTGTTTTAGACAAACCCTGGCTAACCATTTCAGTAGGCCAAGGACACAAGTACTGATCCCAAATCATTGGAAAGAAGGCAATTATTGGAACTGGCAAATCAGTTTTGAAACATCAAATCCTGACAAGTCCTGTACGGTAAAAATCACACACGCTGTGTCTTGTCGAACAGCGTGCAGGAAGTAACGTTTTTATTCCTCCACCCTGAGACGGAAGGAAGAAACTGCAGTTGAAGCTCTCTTTTAAAAAAAAAAAACCAAAAAAAAAAAAAACCCTTAAGTCTGAGTAACTGAGGGTTTTGTCCTAGAGGCCTACGAAGCAACTGGCACTGGGGGTCCCTGTTTTAAATCTCAGGCTTTTTGAGTTTTGAAAGCTTGGAAATTTAGAGTGGGATCTGGAAAGCAGAGTACTCGGGCTAATAATATAGGTGCGGCATTCCTAAAGGTAGACGGGAGTTTACACAAGGCCAGCCAGAGGCCACAGGCTGAGTTCAGTGGATTTGCCTCTGGGTAAGCTCGGTAGACAATGGGTTCTAATCCACCCGGGTGATAACAGCTTCTTTGCAAGGTGACCTCTTTCTTTCCTGGGAGATTGTGGCTTGGCGCCATCCCGGGATCAAGATGTCCTCAGCTGCCTGCTAGCTAAGGAACCAGGTCACAACCCCGGTCCCCAAACACAGCGGCATCTTCTCTCTTTCTCTCCAATTCACCGCTCCCTAAAAAAAACCCCGGCAACTGCTTCTTTCCTTTTCGGGGAGGGGGCCCAACGTGGCCTTACGGCTTCCTATTGCCACCCGGCAAGAAGCAAGGA
Source organism: Protobothrops mucrosquamatus (assembly GCF_001527695.2). Lineage (NCBI taxonomy): Eukaryota > Metazoa > Chordata > Lepidosauria > Squamata > Viperidae > Protobothrops > Protobothrops mucrosquamatus. The sequence continues at coordinate 4,387 of NW_015400973.1, forward strand.
TGCCATTTAAATCTACAGTGACCTTGCTAGGCCTCTTCCGGTGCACGGGCAGCAGACGGAGAGAAAGGGAATGATTATTGCTCAAATTGCTTCCGAGAGAAAAAGCAGCTCGGTCGAAGCCAGGGGGGGACCCCCAAAGAGCGGGGGGAGCAAGACCCCTGAGGGGTTGCTCCATCCCCAGATTTTGGCCCAGCTGCCCTTCTCCCTTTCAAGGTCACAGGATGGCCGGTGGTGGAGGGCCCTGCAGATGGAGGAGCCGGTGGAGGGCCAAGAGACACCAGGGCAGGATTAATCCCTTTGCAAAGCCCGGTGGAAAAGGAAAAGCAGCTGGCAGAGAGAGAGAGAGGAGCGCCTTGCCAAAAGGCCTCTCGTCGCCCGGCGTTCCGCTGCAATGCAAATCCCTGCAACGCCGGGCCGGGGATCGGCATCGTCGGAACCGGTTCTCTCCAGCGCGGGCACTTTCGACTCCTCCGCCACCAGCCAGGGGGGGCGAGGCAGAAGCAGGGGAAAGAAAGAGGTGTGTGTGGGGGGGTCTTCCTGTGGGTGGGTCGGTGGGCAGCCTTAAGACCCGGATCGCTTTTGCAAAGATTCCTGGCTGTCCGTCGGCGGAGGCGAGACGGTGGGCGCCGTCCAGGGTCCTGGCCGCCCCCTCCCCTCGTCCCAGGCCGTGGGACGGAGGGGGGCAGCAAAGGGGGAGATCAGCCCCCCCATCTCGATCCAGGCCGTGGGGGGGCAGCAAAGGGGGGAGTTCAGCCCCCCCCATCTCGTTCCAGGCCGTGGGGGGACAGCAAAGGGGGAGATCAGCCCCCCCATCTCGTCCCAGGCCGTGGGAGGGGGGCAGCAAAGGGGGAGATCAGCCCCCCCATCTCGTCCCAGGCCGTGGGGGGGGCAGCAAAGGGGGAGTTCAGCCCCCCCATCTCGTTCCAGGCCGTGGGGGGGGCAGCAAAGGGGGAGATCAGCCCCCCCATCTCGTCCCAGGCCGTGGGGGGGGGCAGCAAAGGGGGAGATCAGCCCCCCCATCTCGTTCCAGGCCGTGGGAGGGGGGCAGCAAAGGGGGAGTTCAGCCCCCCCCATCTCCTTGGGGCGACCTTGGGGGAAGGGATGGCGCGGCTTCCCTTTCCCCCCCCCCCTTCCCGCACGAGGCCGTCTCTGCCCACGCGGCAGGACCCCTCCCCGGATGCCCAGCCCTCCTCCCCCGGCCCCGTGGGAGCCCCCTCCCCGCCTTTCCAACCCTGCATGGCTCCCGGCCCTTCCGATCCCCAGCCGTCCCCCCC
>NW_015400974.1:0-5659 GCF_001527695.2 Protobothrops mucrosquamatus
TTCAACAATAAACAGCTGTTTTATACTTATCCCAGAGTTCGAGGACTTTATACCATTACACCCACACCCACCCACCCACCCCCCCACACACACATATGCACCAGTATTTTTAAATTTGCTTGCAGTGGTGATTTTTTGCATATACTGTAATGCATTAGTTAAGGAGGTGAACCTGTCCTGGGAAGACTCACATTCAAATCCCTATTCAACTGGGGACTTAACTGAATGACTTGGAGGTCAGCCATTCTCTATCAGTCCAATCTTGGCTCATAAGATTTTTTTTTATTTTTTTTTGTGGAGATAAAATGTGAGGTCATTCTGCACAAATTGCCTTGAGTACCTGGAGTCAGCCCTGGATTAACCATTAAGTAAATAAGCAATACTTAGGGCACCAAAAGAAGGGAGACACTGTAGAATATTTTCTTCCAGCGACTGTGACCTTAACTCTTTCACTGCCACATTTGACTTCAGTTTTCACAATTATTAAATCTTAATGTCTTGTCAGTTAAGCATTGGAAAGGCTGAGAAGCACCTTTGGTGGGCTATGCTTTATAGCATCAATTTGCCTTAATCCGAAACCTGCTTAGAGAAAAGTCTGGATATGAATATAAAATAATATTAATCAGTCCTTGGGAAGGACTTAATAGGTGGATAAAAATGCCAAATCCAGTCTAAACATCCGCCTGACTATGCGGCGAACTATAATAATGAAAGATCTGAAGCATATCAGGAGAGGGATATTCTTCTTAACTTTAAGCCAAGATCATTTCAAAATTCACAGACTTTTTTTTTAAATTAAATAAAGGAGCTTTTGGTGATTCAGAAAACGAGTGACTTAGAATGACCCATGTAACAATAGCAGCAGGAAGAACACAACCAATTAATGAAGAAAGCTGGACAACCACAGAAGGCAGAAGACGACAAATTTGCAAAAGCTCAGGTGTCTAGTGGGGAATGTTAAAAAAAAAAATCATGTGGCAAGTCACGATGAAGAAGAACTTTTATTTCAGTTTGATTTGAAATAGGAGCAGGATATACCGGTACTAATTGGAAGGACACTTACTGATGTTCCACAGTGTGTAGGTTAACAAATTAGTTGTCATTTAGCAAATTAGAGGGGGGGGGACATTTCTTTTAATAATTAATTATTAGCTTTCCAGGCTGATCTGACACAGTAAAGTTTTCTAAAATGGTCCCTTTTTCTTTTTGCATAGCATCAATGTGGAGCTACAGAAATTTTCAACATCCTAAAAATGATGTCAGCATCTTCTTGCAATTCGCTCATCTTATTGTCTTCAACCCCGAGATCCAAAATTATTCATTAAATTATTATCACAAGATGATGGCAGTTGTGCAGACGATAGCAACGGCACTTTGTGCTGAGGAACACCTAAAGGAAAGCTTTCAAAACCTGCAGACAGTACAATTGTCTTGTTACTCTCTTGCGGCCTTTTCTAGTATAATGCAAAAGGGGAAGTACAGCATTCTGTACTGATTTGCATTATGGCAAAAGACTCTAGTCCAGGGGTGTCAAACTCGCAATGTCACGTGACATGTCGCGACGTATCGTGACTTTTTTTCCATTGCCGGCAGTGGGGTGGGCACAGTTTCGGCATGACGCATCCGGCCCGTGGGCCGGCAGTTTGACACTCCTGCTCTAGTCCTTTGGATATCATTGGGAAGACTCATCAAGTGGAATTAGACAGAATCTTCCTGAAATAGACCAGGCAGTAGCTTTCAAATACAGTAAGTAAAATTTAATTAGGAAACATTAAATTAGAGAGAGAGAGAGAGAAAGAGAGAGAGAGAGAGAGAGATGGAATTAGCTGGATTTTTGACCATCACAGACAGTACAGGTATTCCTCGGCTTATGATCACAATTGAGCCCAAAATTTATGTTGTTAAGTGAGACATTTGTTAAGTGAGTTTTGCCCATTTTATGACCTTTCTAGCCAAAGTTGTTAAGTGAATCATTGTGGTTAAGTTAGTAATATGGTTGTTAAGTAAATATGGCTTCCCCATTGACTTTGCTTGTCAGAAGGTTGCAAAAGCTGTTCACATTATCCCAGGGACACTACAGCGGTCATAAACATGAACCAGTTGCCCAGCATCTGAATTTTGATCATGTGAGCATGAAGATGCTGCAATGGTCATAAGTGTGAAAAACGGTTATAAGTCACTTTTTTCAATGCTGTTGTAACTTTGAACTGTCACCAAATGAACTGTTGTAAGTTGTATTTCTGCAGTCATTGTGATTTGTGACCTTCTCTGCCAGCTTCCCAGGAGCCAAGTCAATGGGGAAACTGGCTGAAAGTTGGAAGTCACAATCATGTGAGGACCTTTGCTTAACAATGATTGCAGCGTGGTCATATTATATCCTTCTTTATGACCACATCACTTAGCAATGGAAATTATAGTCATAATTACCATAATTAACCAAGGACTATCTAAACATATGCTGCTTAAAATAATTCCCTGTGAAACAAGGTATCCCATTTATGATCATTTTCCCATCCAGGAGCCACACACACACAAACACACACAAATACAGAGCAACATACAAATAAAAATTCCTCTTCCTATTCCAGCACAAGTAGCAGAAAAGAAGGAAGCACGCTTGATAAGGGATAAAAACAAAGGGCAGATGTGTTGGGAAGAGAAAATAAGGAACAAAAGGGATGAAATGAAGTAAGGGAAAGAGGGATGTGAAGCGATTCAGATCAAAAGCAGAAAAGGTGCTTGGGAGGAGTCACTGAAATGGTCATGGCATCTGTTGCACCTCTTTAAGAAACTATATAGCTCTTCCTAAGCTTGCATATCAGCTACATGGGCCCAGGAAAGTATACATGAAGCACCAATAGGGTGTGATAAGGTTGCCGTTAAACGAGTGTTCTTTTTCCTCAATATGAATCTTGCTGAACAAATAATCTACGATCCCTTGGTGGTGATGGTGGTGATGTCATCTTCTCCCACTGAGTGGTTGAAACTGCCATGGGCATGGTCCTTCTCCTCTGGTGGCTGGGAACCTCCCTCTAAGGCAGGGGTGACAAACTCGCAATGTCACGTGATGTGTCACGACGTATTGTGACTTTTTTCCCATTGCCGGCAATGGGGTGGACACGGTTTCGCCAGGATGCATCCAGCCTGTGGGAGGGCAGTTTGACACCCTTGCTCTTAAGGCCATTTGGTTTGGGGCATGGTTTGTTGCCGAGGCATCTGTTCACCTAATGCCTCATGTGCATTGCAGAAAGCACCAGTGGGTGTGATGTGAGATCCTTATTTGCATAGATGTGTGCGGTTTTTCAAGCACACGTGTAACAGTCCTTTGTCTGAAAAAGAATAAAAGCTCTGTTTAAATATAATTGGGTTCTACAAGCAGAATCTTGTTGTGTTTGCCCGAATAAGTGCATTACTGATTTTTTTTTTTTGCCCACAAGAGTTTCATGTAGCTGTACTTTCTATTGTTTTTATTGCTTTGGTAGGGTAGTTGTACGATCGCGCCTGTTCCAACATCATTTTGCCGCCTTTGTCCCAAAGGTGCTTTTTCAATAAAAGGCAACTGGATTTTCTTGTGGTTTTTTTTTCTTTCAAAAGGTTTCACTTCTCATCTAGAAGCTTCTTCAGTTCCTTCTTGGATGAGAAGTGAAACTTTAAAACAACAACAACAACAACCAAGGAGGTCCAATGGCCTTTTGGAGAAGGCATCTTTGGGATAACCATGACCTGGATGATTGAGAATCTCCATAGGCAGCCCTTATTGGCTGGGGAATATAGGCCTAGGTCAGGGGTAGGCAACCTTGGCTCTTTTATGACTCGTGGACTTCAACTCCCAGAATTCCTGAGCCAGCATAGCTGGCTCAGGAATTCTGGGAGTTGAAGTCCACGAGTCATAAAAGAGCCAAGGTTGCCTACCCCTGGCCTAGGTTAAAATTTACAACTTCCCTTTCCTCTTTGGCTTTCTTTGAACATGGGTCTATATCCAAATTCCAGAAGACTGACATTCCTGAATCAAAACAATAACAGCAATAACAACAAAAATCCTGGCTGACAAGTCAGCAGGGCATGAAAGGGACTGAAGTGAGAGTCAGTTCTGGTGATGTCCCCGTGACCTTGAGTCTGCTCCATCACAGCCTTTCTCCTCCTTGAGGGCATCTTAATGCCAAAGGTTTGTTTAAGTAACTCAAAGGGGGACTAAGCCTTTTATCTCATGCACATGCTTGAAATACCCCATTCCTATCCTGTCACACATGATGATAACCATTCTGTGGAGAATGGGTAGGAGGGGAATGAAGAACACAGTTATGAGAAGAGCCCTCAAACCACACTCTCACCCAACTCACAGGTATTCTGGGAGGGGGAAAATTAATTTTCCTATCAGGTAAATATGGCATGAATCATTCTGCTCAAAATATATACATTTAATTTATTACTATTTTTTTTGATCCCATCCATGTTGTATCTTACCCTTTGCCAGTGATTCTTCCATTCATTTGTTGGATCAAACCCAGTGGTGGGATTCAGCTGGTTCGTACCACTTCGGCAGAACCGGTAGCTAATTTTTTGTTGCCCAGGCCCAGAATAGACTTCTGGAAGCGGCATCCACATAGAGAACTGGTTGTTCATATATTTGAATCCCACCACTGATCAAACCCCTATAACTGTAGCTTACTTTTCTAGCTTGGGGAAGCAGTCAGTTCTGGACACTTTAGACTCTGCACATTTACAAGAGAATTTATTTCAAAGCTTTGGGGGTGCTTGCCAAGAAACTACTTCCCTGATCATTCTAATTACGGTGTCCCATCCAAGTTTCTTTTGAGCCACAGATTTAATCAGTTGACTGCAGTCAAGTCACAATTCCCTCAACTTTATTCTCCATTTGTAAAATAGAAACAATTTTATCCTCAGATAATGTGAAGTTGAAAAGGGAAAGGGTGACATTTCTTTTTGTAAAAATGTAGCTTAGAAATGATTTAAAGACTTTTTTTTGCTTCTTCCACAAATCCAATTGCTTGCAATAACTTGCCTGATAATGTTTTGGAGAACTTGGAAGCTTGTAAACTTTTCTTTCATTGGATTGAACCTAATTAAATTATTGTGATGCTGTAAATTTTCATTTTTTCCCTTCAGGGACCAACAGGGTTATAATTGAGGTTATTTTTTTGTTTTCATTTTCCATTGTTTAATTTAATCAATGGACCAGCAACACATTGAAAATAAATAAAAAAAATAACAACATAAGAAAAAAATGAAACATATAGGATTAGATATTTTTGGGAGAATGATAGACAGGCAGAGATATAAAACGTAAGCATCCATATTTAGTATTTCACACAAGAATATTTTTATAGAAATTATTAATATTAAAATATGGGGACAAATGTGAACATGAAAATCTTTAAATAAAAGGAACTTCCAAATACCTTAGTTATTCTGTTAGTTTTTTATTACTAGTACTCCCACTTTAAGATGCCAGCAATCAAAATTAAGACTTGCTTTGGTCTTTCAAATTTTACTGTTGGGAAGCTGGCATCTAACACACAAAATTGAATGAATTAATTGCATGTTAGTGATGTTTGGAAAATGGACAATAAATCCTGGTAGAATTAACCAAGAGAATGGTGTAATTTCTCTGACCCCAGTATCTTCATAAATTTTCAAT
>NW_015400975.1:0-5657 GCF_001527695.2 Protobothrops mucrosquamatus
ATTTCAGGCTCAAATGCCTATTTTAACTAAATCCAAAATAAGTCATATTATTCCTTATTGCACTGTGGACTTTGAAACATATTTATATTGACTTTGTAAAATTCTTTTTATACGCATTTTGCTATGGCTCTGTTTCATAGCTTCTTTGTTATCTTGCCTCCCACTTTTGGTAGGTGTTGCGTAAAGAAAGAAGAGATGGCCTTGAAGGTAGCTGTACTACTGAGCTGTGTGCTAGGAATTGGTACCCTGACCCTGGAGGATCCTGAAGATGGAGGCAAGCATTGGGTTGTCATTGTGGCTGGTTCCAATGGTTGGTATAACTATAGGCACCAGGTGAGAAAGCTTTGCACTCCAATTGAACAATAACTGGGTAAATGGAGGACTTCTTGCTGAATTGAATGGAATTTTTGAGGATTCCCGCTACCTAGTTAAAAATGTCAGTAGACTACACTGAGAATGTCTTGTTAGTTGAAGTTTAGCCTACTCAATGCACTTTCTTATTAACACTCTCCAGATGTATAATAATAGTGAAATAACCCAGAGCTAAGATTTTTAAGCCTGAGCTGCCTATCAAAGTAACTCTGAGAGCCATCACTGCAACCAGTCTTCCATACTTCAGCTTTCAAATATTTATTCTTACAACTTGAAGAAACTCGGTAATATGGTAGAGGAAATTGTTTTTGTTAATTGTCTTAACCGTCCTCTTGAGTAGAAAGGCATAATAAATAGAGTCAAAAATATTGCTATCATTCTGCTTGTAGCACAGCATGATTTAGATTTATTTAGACTTCCCAACCCATCTAGAAGTCACCAAATTGGCACCAAATCTTAACATTTTTAGCAAAGTTTCAGACACTTAAGAGGTTTTGCGTTCATTCCTTCTTTGCTGTAGTTCAGAGTCAGAACAGACTATGCTTTCTCCTCATTTAGTACCTGCATTCTGTTCCAGTGACTTGGTCATTAAGTAATATTGTCACTAAATGAACATGTTGCAAAGATCACTGGTTGCTACCATCTCATTCAGATAAAGTTCTCTGGTACAATGTCCAACCTGTTTTTCGTCCCTTTTTTGCCCCCTCATAGGGTGGAGAGATTGCTTAAGCAAGCTATCTCTTCCTGAACTGCTTTTCTCCACAGCACAGAGCTTCCCTAAAAATTGCTAATGCAAGTTAACAGGCTCGGGTCTGTGACCTTAATTAGTTAATTAGAATCCTGCTGCCTGAAACTGACCAGACTTTAATCAGTTTCACATTGTCAGGAAATTTTGTAGTGAATGCTACATAGGTCTGAAATGATTTTTTAATTACAATTTATAATCTTGGTATTTGAGAATGGTCACTAACTAAGATAGTCACCAAGCAAGAAGTACTGTAAATAAGGCAATCTGGTAGGTTTTGCAGTTCCTGTTCAGTTTTGTAAATATTAAGTACAAACCAGGTCAAAGAGAAACAGACAGAGTAAGAGATGTATGGAGGAGGAAGCTTGAGGTAAGGAAAATTTCATTGACAATCACATGAAGAGAAGTTGCAACAGAAGATGTAGAAACAGCAGCCCTCAGATTCTGTAGAAAGACATGTTTACCTTTTAAAAAAATGTTAAATAAGAGCAGCAGTGATTTTTATTGTGAAATCTTCCTCTCTTTTGCACCAAACTTGTTTGTCCTTATTGCAACTAGAAACTTGTTGACGGAAGAGGAAAACTGTATTAAATTGCAATTGGCCAGAATAACTTTGGACTATTTGGATTATATTTGGACTTTAGCTCCCAGATTTCTTCAGCTGGCATGAGAATTCTGAGAATTGAAGTTCACAGATCTTAAATTTGCCAAGATTGAGAAACAATGCCTAAAAATTGCTCTGTCTTCAGATGTTTTTTAATTCCCTAAACTTTACTTTTTATTATTAATCCCCATCTGTTCTGTGACATTTCAGTATGTAACATGGCTAAAACGTCTCTGTAGATCTTTATTCCACTATGCTTGCAATAGAGAAGAAAATGGAAAGGCTAGCATAACAGTGACCTCTGCATTTTGTGTGACAAAGTTGTCCCAATATTGGAACATAAATACACATACATTTTCAGAATTGTTGGATTAAAAAATGCTGTTCATTCTATGTGTTTCTGAGAAAAAAAATATTAAAGAAAGTACTGATATCTACTACAGAATGGTGTGGGGATTTTTTGCAATAAACCTTTTGTCTTATTGAATTTTAAAGCACTTGTGAGAGTCATTCATTACAGTGTTCTGTGAAAGTTAAATGTTGAGTAATATCCGTTTCTTTCTAAACCAGGAAATTAGAGAACTTCAGATATTGAACAGCATCCAACAATATGAACTTGGCCAATTGTTACTTTGGCTTAGCTATAGGTTTAATTTTTGTTTAAAGGAATTTTCCCAGTATTTTGCAAATCGTATAGAAACATTTGCAAAATAAATAATCTCTTCTCACCACTTTTTCCTGCTCTTTATTTGGAATAAGTTAGACTTACTACAATAGACTCTCTGGAATGAAAAAAAAGTATCTATGGTTGTGAGCATATAGTTTCTTTGGAGGGTGACTCATAATTTTGCAGGTGTTGGCTTGCCCTTCCCAAGCAGTGACCCACACAGCAAACCACAGGAATTCAGTGAAGTGTGAATGCTATAAAAATGGTCTCAAATTTGGCCTTTCTGTCTTCAAAACTGTGTTTTTGCAGTTGCTAGATACGCAAACGGTACAAGCTGCTGGAACTGGAAAGTTCTAGAATTACACCTGCAAATCATCAAATCTTTATTATGGTCAAAGGCCACCATAAGGAGGGTGAAGTACAATCAATTAAAAAGCATAGAAAATACATCAGAGTCTAAAGAATAGTAATTATAAAAAGTTAAAGAATATAAAACAGAAGTATATATAAAGCAAAAGTCTAAAAAGAATCTAAAAGGAGAAGTTAGAAGCATTAGATTGGATGTAGGGGGCATAAAAATTAATAAGTGGTAGACTAAATGTATCACAGTACAGAGCACTCTAGGACGAGGAACTAGTGCTCATTGAGACTAGTTTATGGCACAGATCATCAATTTTAAGCACTGCTGCATACAAAATGGCAACGTATGTTGTATCGGTCAGTATCTGAAAACAGCAGGGAGATGTAGATTTCTCCTATGTACCCTGGGTAATGTACAGTACACTGTACAGTAATGGTGAGATGAGGCTAGTACAAATGTCTCTGTAATACATGTACTGAACAAATACATGTTTTGTTATTTCTGTGTGTTCAGAGTCACAGAAATGTGTAGAGAATTTTCCTGCCTCAGCCTTCAAGGACAGCTGTGGAGAGGGAATGGCATCTTGCCAGAGTAAAGGCCCTCTGATAGTTAGGTACTTTAAGATTAGTTACATATGCAATAGGGAAGACAGAGTACCTGTTGGGTTCACAAGACGATAAAGGCCGGGACCTGGTTAGATCCAGTTGCATTGGATTGGCCTGACCATATCCCATGCTGAGTAGAAGATACTGTGTGTGTGGCTCAGTGCCATGTTGAACTATTCTTCTGTGAATGTTTTTTTCTCAGAGGATCCTGTCTGATTCCCAATGAACAATCGTGGTCCAACCCAATATTGTGAAAAACAAGACATTAACTTAAGCAAAATCCATATAATGTCATAATGTCTTGTCTTTGTAGAAAAACAGCTGGTAAAGAAAACTATCTTACATCTTTCAGGCTGATGCATGCCATGCTTACCAAATTGTGCACCGGAATGGTATACCAGATGAACGCATCATTGTCATGATGTATGATGACATTGCTTATAATGATGAGTAAGTAGTAAACATTTAGCCGTGCATATCATCTTTGCAACAATGCTACATATAAAGTCACAAGGTTTTTTTTCTCATAAAGTCTCAATTTCACAACAGTAACTTTCGCTTACTGTTTGAATAAGCCTCACATACAGTAATTTTTTCAGGCACACTCCACAACCAACTCATTTGGGCTTACCCAACTGCCTTTATCTATTTTTCTCAGGAAACAAAAACACAGCTTGCATTCCACTGGAATGATCAGTACAGATAGTCCTCAACTTATGACCAATTGTTTAATGACTGTTTGCGGTCATGACAGCCTCACTACGGATACTTTACAGCCCTAAGGCAAGCCATCATATAGTCTTGCACTGAGTCCCCCTAGTCCCATAAACGCATGTTGAGTGCTTGACAACCTGTTCTCATTTACAGTTAGTATCCTGCAATCATGTGATTGCCATTTGCAATCTTCTCTGTCAGCTTACCCAAAATGTCAGTGGGAAAGCCATTAGGGAATGTTGCAAACAGAAGGGACGTTGGCTTTGAGGTCTATTTCCCCTCCCCTCTGCAGGGAAGAGAAATCTTCCACCATGTTGGAGGAATAAACCTCAAATCTGGCGAAAATACTCCATAATACTACTTAAAATGATATCACATAAAAACTATGATCTATAGATAAGGAAAGGATAATATTTTTCACAGGGACTGGATAAGTGGTAAGATAATGAACTAATGTTAAGAATACCAAAGATTTAGGGGGGTTTACTACCTCAGCAAACAAGATATGTGTATCTAAAAGTCTGGAAATGCTATGTGTATTTTTATTTTTTTGTTACCTGGAGGCTAACAATCATCATCATCATGAAATTGGAGGAAAAAGGTAATTAAGGGAGAAAGTTTAATGGATCAGGATGGGGAAATTGGCTTCCCTGAAAGAAAAACTAGATTTTCCTCAAAGATTAAATCCTTATTTAGCATAAGACTTGCTTTGTAGAAGGTTCTGCTTTCGAAAGCAGTTAATGTTCATGTTATGAAATCTCTTAGAGATTATGATATTTTATGTGTGCATGTAATATTCACACTCTTTTTCCATTTCCAGCAATCCAACCAAAGGGATTATTATTAATCGACCAAATGGCACAGATGTATACAGAGGAGTAATAAAGGATTACACAAATGATGTAAGTGTCTGATTTCCTTGCATGATGATATGGAACAGAGGAGCTAATTGGGGCTCAAACAGTGCTCGATGTTATAAAAGCAGTAATTAAACCCAAATAAAAAAATATTGTACATCCAAATAATAAGAGTGCAAACTATGGAAAATGCTATTTCATTTAGGCTTTTATGCTCCTGAAGGCCATTTTAATCCTGGACTCCACACTTTGTTTTGTTACCTCAGGCCATTCAGTTGGCACATACCTTCTCTGCTCTCATCATTCTCTCCAGCAGACTTTTTTTTTTTTTTTTAAGATGGGAGTCACATCCTATACTGTACTTATCCCTCTGGTTGAGAAACATTGCTGTTGCTTACGTATAATGAAGGTGTTATTATATTATATATAATAATAAAGGCAGGATACAAATAAATTAATAGATATGCTGGTTATGGATTGTTTGCTACAGATTCAGAACAAAGAGCTCATTTCAGTTTTCAATTTGTACTGATCTATAGGATGTTACGCCAGAGAACTTCCTTGCCGTGCTAAGGGGTGATGCTGAAGCAGTAAAGAATACAGGATCAGGAAAAGTATTACGAAGGTAATAGGAAAAAGGACAGACTAGGTTCCCAAAAGATGACTTCGTTGCTAATGTAATTTTATAGACTTTATTTATTTTATAAATAAGTGATGAGTTCCTTTGTGTTT
>NW_015400976.1:0-5657 GCF_001527695.2 Protobothrops mucrosquamatus
AGAGAGAGAGAGAGAGAGAGAGAGAAATACTTCTTAAGGCCTCCAAACTACCAAGTAGTTCCTTCTAAAAATTAACAAATTGATAAATCCAAATATGATGATTTCTCTTTCAGGCATGCAGTAATTGTTGTTATTTATAATTGCCACTAAGTAAGATGTCCAGCATAGATCCTCAAATAAGAAAAGAAGCAATAAAGTTTCCAATCTACAACAAACTTACAAACCTATGGGGTTTGGGGTTTAATAACAACAACAACAACAACAACAACAACAACAATAATAATAATAATAATAATAATAATAATAATAATAATAATAATAATAATAATAATAATAAAGTTGGAAAGGACCTTGGAGGTCATCTAGTCCAACCCCCTGCTCAGGCAGGAAACCCTATACCATTTCGGACAAATGGCTGTCCAGTTTCTTCTTTAAAACTTCCAGTGTTGGAGCATTCACAGCTTCTGGAGGCAGGTTGTTCCACTGGTTAATTGTTCTAACTGTCAGGAAGTTTCTCCTTAGTTCTAGGTTGCTTCTCTCCTTGCTTAGTTTCCACCCGTTGCTTCTTGTCCTGCCTTCAGGTGCTTTGGAGAATAGCTTGACTCCCTCTTCTTTGTAGCAGCCCCTGAGATATTGGAACACTGCTATCATGTCACCCCTCGTCCTTCTCTTTATTAAACTAGACATACCCAATTCCATCAACCTTTCCTTATATGTTTTAGCCTCCAGTCCCTTGATCATCTTGGTTGCTCTTCTCTGTATACTTTCTAGAGTTTATTTTATTTTATTTTATTTTGTCTAACAGCTGTGAAGAGTTAGATGTGGGAGATATTTGATTTACAGTATCAACTTTAAAAATTAACATTCACAAAACTGGCACTAGCCCACTAAAGATAGATAGATAGACAGATAGACAGATAACCTTTATTGTCATTTTTACTGTGGGCACAATGGAACACATTAAAAATGAAATTTAGTAGCTTGCTTTCAAAGTGTACACACATACATAACACACATTTAAACATACTATATACAACATATGTATAGACCTACACCCTTACATATAAGTAACATATAAATATTAATCACTCTCCATCTTGTATACATAACGGAAGGAGGAAGTTGTCAAACTTCAACGCGTTTTCAGTGTTAGCTTTCACATACTTATGCTCTTTTAGGCTGCGTTTTTCTCTGCATTCAGGAATTCTACGTTTCATGCACAACATTGATGCAGCTGCTCTTCCAAAAAAAACAGCTCTGAGGATCTTGTGCCAGGGATTTATGTTGCACTAATATACATACTAGTGGGCAACTTGCAGCCTCATAGATGCATACTATCCCTGAACTTGTTTTTAGGCTCCTAGAAAACTTATTTTTCCTGTAAAGTATATAGATACAAATAATGAGAGGATTCCCATTCAAACAAGTTCAGGCTCTGAAAGGGTTAAAACAGGGGTGTCAAACTGCCGGCCCACGGGCCAGTTTCATCATACTGGAGCCACGCCCACCCCATTGCTGGCAATGGCGAAAAAGGTCCGATACGTCGCGCGACGTCACATGATGTCGCGAGTTTGACATGCCTGGGTTAAAAGAATACATATCTGTCAGCCCAGATAAATAGGCAGCAACTTTCAAAACTCATAAAAATCAAACATGAAAGAGCCAACCTAAAAGAGGGAGAGGCAGATCTACGGACTCTGCTTATTTACTTCCTTTCCTGTATCTCTTCCCAAACTGGCTCAAAGGTAAGCAGTGCCACCATCCACAGGATGGGTTAGAGATCCAGGGAAAATCCTATCACATTACAAAATAGTGGAGCTAGATGCTTTTGAGAATTCTGGCTCTTTTTTATAGAAAGAATATTTCAGCTGTGGTACTTTTGCTCTACATTGTTTTTTGTAGATGCATTCATGTTCCTGGCTGAAAGCATTGTTACTTTCTCTTTGTCTCCCTTTTCTCTCTCTTTTTTTTCAATTCCACTTTAGCTCTTTAACCTTCATATGCACAATAAAGCCTTGAATTTTGATTGAATCAGTGAGTCTCATTCTGAAAGGATTTTAACTTTAGCACATACGTCTCCCCATACAGTTAGGCTACAAAAGGAAGAAAACCAGGATAAGATCATTGCCACCTTGCCACTTCATCTACTCCTAAATAACTTGGTACTAGAGAGGATTTTATTGGGGAAAAGTACCAAAAATGCTCTTCTCAGAAGTAGCATTGATTAAGGGGGAAGATGCTAGAAATCCATATCAAGAGTCAGAGGGACCAATCCATCCCAAGTTAGGTTTCCTTGCTTTTGCAGCCACATATTAAATGCAATTTTGGTTTACAACCACTTTGAGCTGGAAAACCAACAGTAACTATAAACCTTCCTACCACAACCTACTGCAAGTACCTAAAGGAAACAGAAATTGACAGAGATGGCTAAAAGGACCTGCTAAAAATATCATTTGGGTTCCTGCTGAAATGGCTGAAGGATTCCTTTAATAATTTTCTGAGAAATTGCATCTTTTAAAATATGGCGGAAGGCCACTCCATGTCGACTGCAACATAATGAGTTTAATTAAATGAGCTGAATTAGAATTTCATAAATGATACTAATTCACTGATTTTAAAATAGTCTGAACTTGGGTAGGGAATAACATCTAGTGGTTGATTGCTAGGCCTCAAGCTTGAAAAACATATTAATCTAATCATATCACTTATCATAAAAATGAGGCAGAGTCAGAATTAAATATCCTGCCTAACTTTAGCAACACCTTCCACAACTTTGCTAAAGTGAATGTTGAAATTTTTATATATATTTTTTTAAAAAAAACAAAATAAACAAAAAGAGATTTTAAAAACTCATAAGAAAAAGCATCCTGATAGCCCCCATTTCTTTTTCCTTCTCTCCATTTTTTCCCCCAGATGCTAATGGCTACTTAAATGTTTTTACACTGCCATTTTGGACATCTGCAATTATTGCTCATTTCTACTTAGGTCATTTGGATTATTTTTAAACAGTTTATCTTTTTTTCTTCAAAGAAAGCAGTCATGTTTCTAGAGACAGAAGATTTATTCCTAACTGGAGGATGAAATTTCACCTCTTCTTGATGGATCCTTGTCTGCAGTGGCACCTGCTGTTGTTAGCTGAAAAGATTTCAAGTGGAGCTGACTAGTCATGTTTTTTTATACCTTATAATGTCTACACATTGTATTATAGGATATAAAAAAATGTTACCCACATCCCATTGCAGTGGCTATTGTGTCTGCTGTTAAAGTGACTTTAATTGTCACTTTCACCACACCTAATTAAACTATGCAAATGACTTTGCAATCAGAGGAGGCTGAAGAAACAGGTATTCATTACAGGAGGGTGCCAAGGAAGCATTCAATGCATGTGAGAGTTTGTGTGTTGTACTAGAGAAGCAACCTTTGATTTGGAAGAAAACATTAGTAACTCAATTCATCTAATCTACAAATAAACAGTATTCAGTCATACAGATACAGAAAAAACTTCTGAAAACTTCTGAAATACAGAAAAAACTTCTGACAAGAGACAAAAATTAATCAGAGATCACATTTTACTGTTAGAGTACTTTATATTATATAGTGTTTGAATATTTTATTTGATATTTTCACTTTCATTAATGTTCAGACACCATATCTCCTTTTGTTATCTTTAAGATTTGTTGGCCTTCTTATATTCCATTGTTCACAGACTTTTAAAGTAGTTTACCCATAAGGTGTACATTCCAAAGATAGCTTTTCCTTAGATCAGCGGTCCCCAATTTCCAGTCCATGGACCGGCACCAGTCCACAGCCTGCTGGAAACCGGGCCACACAAACAGGCAAAACCCCATCCACGGAATGCAGGCAGCACACAAAACCACACCCCCTCTGGTCCATGGAAAAACCTGTCTCCACAGAATGAGTAATTGATGCCCAAAAGGTTGGGGACCACTGCCTAAGACAAATGTATTTTCACAAAAGTTAGAGGCCCTGGCAAGGAAAGAAGGAAGTTCCTTCTATGGGATGATATCACAAAGGACATGAGTGACTGGTTAAGTGGTTGGTATTCTGTAAGAGAGGCTGATTGAAATGTATTTAATCTGGGCTGGATGGAGGGGGTCATTGCGGCTGCCCACCTAACATTTTTGTTAACATTCTCTTAGATGAAAAATAAAGAATTTAGTTTCATACAACTGCTTGGTGCATATCATCCCAGCTCAGAGCAAACTTGGTAAGGAATAAAAGATTCCAACATTACATTCTTTTCCCTGGCATACGGTGGCACCTTATCAGTGAAATGAGAGCAATAACAATATTAAAATGTCAGTTGACAAAGGCATAAATGCCTTGTGTGTTTCTTAGAAAATGCTGAAAAACTAAATAAGCAAAGTTAAACTCTCCATAAGGAGAGATAATGCTCTACTTCCAACCATTTGTTTAGTGACTGTTCGAAGTTGCAATAGCACTGGAAAAAAAATGATGTGTGACTGTTTTTCACACTTACGACTGTTGCAGCATCCTCGTGGTCACGTAATCAAAATTCAGATGCTTGGCAACTGACTCATATTTATGACAGTTGCAATGTCTCAAGGTCACATGATCATCTTTTGGGACCTTCTGTCAAGCAAAGACAATGGGGAAGCCAGAATCACTTAACAACCACGTTACTAACTTAACCACTGCAATGATTCACTTAACAACTATGGCAAGAAAGGTAAATAAAATGGGGCAAAACTCACTTAATAACTGTCTTGTTTAGCAACAGCAATTTGGGGCTCAACTGTGGTCGTGAGATGAGGATTACCTGTATCTAGTTATCTGATTATGACCATCCATTACCCTGGAGACCTGAATAGTAGATAATTTGATTTCATGAAATATAAAAGGGACCTTTCAGAAAAAGGCTGCCTGAAAATTAAAATTCATCCCTCTTGCATGTATCTTAAATAGATGATAGATAGCTATTTTCATAAGTTTTCGTGTGTGTGTGTGTGTGTGTAATTTTATTAGGTGAATGTTATACTAAATATGGTAAACCAAAGCAATCTGTCCCTCCATTGGAAGCCATTTTTTAACGTGAGCCATTTTTTAAAAAGGAAAGAAAAGAAGAAGAAACAAAATTACTAACACTCTGTTCCTGTATATTTGTCTACAAGAATGAAGCCTTGGGGTTGGAAGGCAAAACTGCACTCTTCCACTGAGCAAGTGCAAATATATTGCCACCATAATTTCAAATGAAATATAACTTTCACCACATTAAGAATCCCTGAGCAATATAAAGCAGCCTCAGGGCAAACTGGAATTAGGCAATAAACATTACTGAACATTACTTGCAATCCAAACAAGACTAATATCTATGGGTTGAAGAATACAAAAGGATGGAAGAATTTTACCTCTTGAGGGAAAGATAGAAAAATACTACTGCAGATATTCAGCATTACTAACTTTTATAATTCAACTTTTTCTTCATCTGGGATGTTAATGGCCCATGACTACCAGAAGTAGGAAAAGAGGAATCATCACTGTATTTACTTATATTATGCAAAATATGTTAATCTCTTAGCTCCTTTTTAGTTTTATTTTATTTATTTTTTGTTTACTACTCAGTTTGATGGATTGTGAGTTAGAGAATAGAGCTATAGTTGTAGCATATATTTTAT
>NW_015400977.1:0-5656 GCF_001527695.2 Protobothrops mucrosquamatus
TAGATAGATAGATAGATAGATAGATAGATAGATAGATAGATAGATAGATAGATAGATAGATAGATAGATAGATAGATAGATAGATAGATGATAGATAGATACATATACATAGATAGATACATATACATACACACACACACACACACACACACACAAACACACAAACATATTAATCAAAAAGATGCACTGCAAATAAACCATCCCAAAGAAACCACTCCATGTGCCTAGATAAGTCATCAGGATTCAAGGTTGACTTGGAATACTTGTTCATCCTTTCTGTTTAATTACTTAGTTATCACACAGCCCACAAACCAAGGGGGTGCCTGAAAATTAATCAATCCAGAGCTTTAATGCTACCAATGCTACTAAAATAGACTTAGTCAAAAAGGGATCCTTGTGTACATGGTTGATCTAGAAGGGAAGTCCATCTGTCAGTGCAGAATGCTCTTGTTGTATACAGGTCATTCAGCCTGGATCCTCTCATGGAAACCTGTTTTTGAAGGAAACAGAAGAGATGGGCTTATGATTTATGACTTGGATGTTTAGACATCATAGATTATACAAAGAAGAGAGGTAACCATAGAGACATAAACTTATAAGGGTGTTTACAACTGCTGCAAAGAAAACCAGAAGCTACTTCTTTGTGTCTTCTTTATTTATTTTCTTTTTGTTGTTGTTGTTTACTTTTTCCCTTTCTCGCACTTCTTGATTTCTCTTTCTGTTCTTTTCTTCCTTTGTTTTAGTTTGTGTTAGTTTTTATACTCTTTTTAAAACTGTTGAATAAAATTGTGTGTGTTTGTGTGTGTGTGTGTATATATACACACAAGGTCCCTTACAACTTTGTTATTTTGGTGGAATGGGACAACTTGGGACAGCCAAATCACTGCAGCCAACTTGCTGTGGCCATCTCACAATGGCCAACTCATCATGGGACAACATGCCGTAGCCAACTCATCATGGGACAACTCCTTGCAGGACAATTCAACAATTCAATTTAAGTATTTAAAATCATTTTAAAATTACTTTAGTTTATGCCATTCACATTTCGTTTTGTCCCTCCTTTTTTTAAAATGAATCCATTCCACGGATTCTTCAGTATTAGTGTAACTCTTGTCCAACGGCGAGTTGACTGCAACAAGTTGGCCATAGTGAGCTGGCTGTGCCCAGTTGGCTGCACTGAGTTGCCTTACGTCAGACATGTCAAACACAAGGCCCGGGGGCCGGATGCGGCCCGTGAAGTGGTTTCATGTGGCCCGCAAAGCCATCCTGGAAACAGTGAGGGAACGGCCCCCGCTGCCTTGGCCCTGGCCCAGGCCAGCCGGGAGCCATGTACAATTTTGTGGTGGCCATCTTGGCACTTGCCCCAATGGACCATGCCTTGGCACTTGCCCCGGTCCCATCCCCTTCTGCCAGAGACCCTCAGATCTGTCCCACTCCTGCCCAGGCCCCCCCATAGGCACCCTTGACGTGAATGATGTAGAACTGGCCACGCCCACCCAGTAGGCCACATCTACTCCATCCACGCCCACCCATTAGGCTGCACCCACTCTGGCCACACCCACCTGCCCCCCCAGGGCAACCACAATGCTGATGCGGCCCTGAATGAAATTGAGTTTGACACCCCTGCCCTATGTCCTCCAGTTGGATGGAAAAAGAAAATACTGAGGTAAAGTCCAGAGCTAAAAGAAAAGAAAGAAAATGGAATGGAAAACCATTTTCATATTGCTGTCAAGGAAACAATAAGGTCTTATCCACGTAATCACCAGGAAAACAAGTCAATTGAAGGGATTCATCCATTAATCAATGTCTATGGAGTTTCTCAGTCATCCAGGTCATAGTTTCCCCAAAGATGCTTTTTTCAAGAGGCAACTGGACTTTCTTGTTTTTCTTTGAAGATGTTTCACTTCTCATCTAAGAAGCTTCTTCAGAACAGAACAGAATAGAATAGAATAGAATTGGAGGAGACCTTGGAGGTCTTCTAGTCCAGCCCCCCACTCAAGCAGAAGAACCTATACCATCTCAGACAACTGACTGTCCAGTCTTTTCTTAAAAGCCTCCAGTAATGGAGCACCCACAATTTCTGAAGGCAAGCTCTTCCACTGGTTAATTGTCCTCACTTTTCTTCGAAGATGTTTCGCTTCTCATCCAAGAAGCTTCTTCAGCTCTGATTGGATGGTGGGGAATGGAAGGATTTATATTCCTTGCAGAATGCAAATGACCATCTGTCTGCAAGGAATATAAATCCTTCCATTGCCCACCATCCGGTCAGAGCTGAAGAAGCTTCTTGGATGAAAAGCAAAACATCGTCAAAGAAAAAACAAGAAAGTCCAGTTGCCTCCTGAAAAAGCACCTTTGGGTCAATGATTAATCAACTAACCCTGGAAATCATCTGGATTATTGTTGTTAGTTGCAAAGTTGTGTCCGACCCATCGCGACCCCATGGACAACGTTCATCCAGGCCTTCCTGTCCTCTACCATCTTCTGGAGTCCATTTAAGCTCACGCCTACTGCTTCAGGGACTCCATCCAGCCATCTCTTTCTCTGTCGTCCCCTTCTTCTATTGCCCTCCATCTTTCCCAGCATTAGGCTCTTCTTCAGTGAGTCCTTCCTTCTCATTAGGAATCATCTGGACAGCTAACACTAAAAATATAGAATACAGTAGAATATAGAGTTGCTGGAATACCGCAGTGAAAACATTTAACAGTTTGATCTCTTTAAAAAAGGGACACATTTGATGCAAAGCTTTGTGGCGTGCATTAGGAGTAAACGTATCAGGGGATCACACACACTCACACCTCTGTTGTAACTGTTTCTGCTTCTGATTATGCCTTGAAGTTTGAGAAGGGGAAAAACGTTATTTTCCTGATGCTCTTCCAATCTCCTTGAAACGATGCTTGGAATATGAATCAAATAATGCTTTAAAAAAAATCTTCTGCTTTATGTCTTGAATTCAATAAAAATAATGATTAAATACTAATAATCATTTCTAGCATGTGGTTGTTGTTGTTTTTTTAGCCTTTTGGTACTGTCCTTGGGGTTTTCTTGGCAAGGATACTGGAGTGGGTTGCCATTTCCTTCTCCAGTGGACCACATTTTGACAGAACTTTCCACTACAATCTGTTTGTCTTGGGTGGCCCTGCACAGCTTAGCTCATCGCTAATAATCCATTAAGGATTCCATGAAGACTCTTGAGAGTCCCTTGGACTGCAAGGAGATCAAATCAGTCAATCCTAAAGGAAATTAACCTTGACTATTATTTGGAAGGACAGAGACTGAAGCTGAAGCTCAAATAATTTGGCCCCCTAATGAAAAGAGAGGACTTGGAGAAAACCTCTGATGATGTTGGGAAAGATGGAAGGCGAAAGGAGAAGAGGGTGAGATGGTTAGATAGTGTCATTGATGCAATAAACATGAATTTGGGCAAGCTCCAGGAGATAGTGGAAGACAGGGAAGGCTGGTGTGCTTTGGTCCGTGGAGTTATGAAGAGTTGGACATGACTTAGCAACTGAACAACAACAGAAGAGCATCTTTTATTACAAGTAAGCTGCAGCTGACTTAATTTCAGAATATAGGATGGTATATTTGAACCTCAAAACTTGAGGGCATTTACAAAATCTGTTGCATGGCAGTTGGCTCAAGAATGAAGAAAATATTCCACATTCCATATTCCAAATATACTGCAAGAGCATGTTTGACTGTCAACAAATCAATTCCAACACCTAGAATAGCTTTTTCTAAGCACTTGGATTTTTAGAAGTGAAATTGACCATTCTGTATCCAACATCCCAGCTAATTCAGGAATAGAGGACTTGGCTGAACCTCTAATAATAGTTAGCACCTAACAAATATTTTACCCTGATGGTGAATTAATTTTACACTCTGCTAAGATCTCAGATCCTGACTGCTAAGCGGCAGAAAAAAAACAAAACCACAAGAAAGCAAAGCAAACCAAAATGTGCTATTGGCTTGTTCTACAAATGATGAAATGCAAGATGGTACTATTCAGATCCTCTCAGTCCAAAAGATGCTCAGCATGGACTGTGAAGTGGCAGATCCTATGGAGTAACTTAGCTATATTTACAAGAAGCACTGGAGAGCTACAATATGTGTTCTTAAGCCTTGTTTCAGAATTAAACAAACACCACGGAAGCTATTTGCCATGACAAAAAAAAATTGATAGCAAGATGTAATAATGACCTGAATGCTACAGTGTTAAATATTAGATACTAGAAAAAGATAATGGGCTTTCTCCTCTCTACTCCAGGCAAACTATTGGCATTTTACAAGCCATAGCTAGAAGCAAAGGACATAGTGGGTGTCTTCCAAATGATGAGATAATCCCAGGGTAGCAGAACTTCACATACATACATACATACATACATACATACATACATACATACATACATTTACTTACTTACTTACTTACTTACTTACTTACTTACTTACTTACTTACTTACTTACTTACTTACTTACTTACAGAAGAGCATATCTTTCTTCCCCTGTCCTTACCACTTTCTATAGAGCAGGCATGTCAAACTCGCGACGTCACATGACGTCGCACAATGTATCGGGCCGGTTTTGCCATTGTCAGCAATGGGGTGGACGCGGCTTCCACATGATGCGTTTGACCTGCGGGCCGGCAGTTTGACACCCCTGCTATAGAGGGACAGTTGAAAGCATCCTGTCACAATGCATTATTGTGTGGTTTGGAGGTATTACTGTTTGAGACAGGAAGGCTGCGCAGAGAGTGGTGAGGACAGCAGGAAAGACTATTGGAAGTTCACTTCCTTCTATCCAGGCCATGGCATATAAGCAATGCTTAAGAAGGGTCCGCAGTATCATCAGGGATGCTACACATTCTCTCCATGATCAGTTGACTTTGTTTCCTTCTGGGAGGAGCCTTCAAGGTATCCGAAGCAGAACAACTAGATTCTGTAATAGCTTTGTACCATATATAGTATCTACCTTAAACTCTCAAGACACTTTTTCCACTTTGTATTCAAAATGGACTGTGTGAGCATATATTTATTTTCTTTTAAGAGTGAACATTAGAATGTTATTTTTTAATGTGTGCCAATATGTTCGCAGAAAAAAGTGACAATAAACGTTAGTTATTTATTTATCTGTCAAAAGAAAATTACAAATTTAAACAAGCAAAATGAAAAAAAAATGTGAAAGGGATGATAGGCACGTAAGTGCACTTATGCACCCCCCTCTTAGGAACCTCTTAAACACGGGTGAGCTCCCCAGAAGTTAAGTCAGAATTAGTATTTTTTTTTCAATCAAGCTTAACACGGTTTACATTAAGCTTAAAGTGGTTATTCGCATGCTTTACGTTATGATTAAAACTAAAAACACCTTTCACAGGTGAAACATTACTATGTACAATTTTACGTGCAATAGCATCTCTGTTCTAAACTATCCAAACTCAGAATTTCAAGCCTAGTGGCATGGGGTATTCTATTATGCACAGAAGAGTCTCCATTCAAAAGAGACTATAAAAAACCTAAGGAAAATAACCAAGAACACGTCTCTCCAACAATCAATACCCAGATAATCAGGGATTAACATTAGAACAAGCAGAAAACAATGTCCTAATCAAAGAAGTACCAAGCAGTAAACAATAACTCTTCCAAGAATCCCTATATATAAACA
>NW_015400978.1:0-5656 GCF_001527695.2 Protobothrops mucrosquamatus
CAATTCTCAAAAAAATTATAAATATATACAGCATATAAATTCTCACCTGCCACAAAAATCCTATAACTCTAAATAGTTTCCACAGATCAAAAATATACGCAACGAAGTTCATGGACAACCTACAACTATATAAAATTAGATCTCCCAAAAAAAAATCACAGAAGGCAGATAATGCAAGAATATACACAAATCAGAAACTCAATGGCCAATTCCTTTATGTGTGCCTTCATGCACATTTAAGTTGACACACAGAAAGAACAACCTTCTCTATCACACATAAAACATATAGCAAGTAGTAGATAAACCTAAAACTAAAAACCTTATTCAAAATGTTAAACGATCTCAAATACAATGTCTAAGGTTATGGAGAAGTGCAGACACAAAGACAAGCTACCTCTGAATCTCTTCTAAAATAGCATTGCCTGCAGAATTAATGTTATAAAGGATGGGACTTTTGGCAGCTACTAAAAGCATTGATAAAACTAAAATAATATCTATAGAAAGAGTAACTACATTCAACATGAGTGGTGAACCTCACACCAAATTTAAATTTGGAATATTATTATTATAAATTAGCATATATTACATCATCTACATTTAGAGTATATCTGTATTTCTATTCAAAGCATACTTACCTAAACCTGGGATGATTGTTTATAGCCTCATCTGGGAAGAAAAGAGACTTTGAGGCTCCCGTCTCAATAGGTGTTGGATGATACGCTGGTATCGTAAATCCTGGACAACCTAATCTATAAATTCCAATCAAATTGTGATAATTTAGGATCTCTAGTTGATAAAGATTTATTTAGTAAAGTTATATTAGAAATATTCCAGAACAAAAGTAAAACCAAAGTTTATTAAGATTAATACTTATGTGTTTGGCACAACTCTTCTATAGACACTAATCAAAAGGGTTACAAGCAGTGGCGGGATTCAAATACCAGGACAACCGGTTCTCATATTTGATGCAGGCCTGAGCTTCTGATGCCTAGGAACAGACTTCTGGAAGTGGCATCATGCACTTCCGGTGGACTGTTCTAGGCCTGGGAGACCTTCTCCAGGCCTTCGATGCTTAGGACGGACTTCCGGAAGTGGCATCCACACACTTCCGGTGGGCCGTTCTAGGCCTGGGAGGACTCCTCCAGGACTCCGAGGCCTAGAATGCACTTCCGGAAGTGGTATCCATGCATTTCCAGTGGACTATTCTAGGCCTGGGAGGCCTCCTCCAGGCCTCCCAGGCTTAGACTGGATGACTGGAAGCCAGCCAGTTCTCCGAATTCAGGTAAATTTAGCTACCGGTTCTCCTGAACCGGTGTAAACCGGCTGAATCCCACCACTGGTTACAGGTATTTTGTAAACCAATTAAAATAGGTTAGTCTTGTTTCTGCCAAAAAGCCTGATCCAAAACAGATAAGAAATTTACCAAACATACTTTAAGTAGAAAGAAGCTTTCTAGTGCAGTGGTTCCTAACTTTTTCTTCATCATGGGCCCCTTTTAAAGACCTTTTGTGAGCTTCCTGAAACACATCTAGTTGGACATTCTAACGTGGAATGCTGGAATATAAATATGGGCCACTGGCCTAATCAACTGGATTTTTCATATGTTTTTTATTTTATAGAAATAATTATGAGCATGAAATATCATGCTGCACTGAAATGATTAAGGAATTAATAGAAATTCAGTAGATCAACCATTTGTACAGATCATTTGTAGATATTTAGACCGGCCAAAATCTGTAATGGTCGACATACATACAGTGGTATCTAAAGTTTGTGTGCCCTTTTCAATATTTTTGCATAAATATGACATAAATGACCACAGACGTTCTAAAACGTAATTAAAATAACTCAATTAAACAAATCAAAAATATTATTCTTGTTCATATTTTTATTGAAGCAAATGATCCAAAGGTACATGTCTATATGTGACAAAATATATGAACCTTTCTTTTCAGTTATTGGTGTGCCAATTACTTTGATATGACCATTCCAAAATATCAACTTTCTTCTGCCTTAAGCAAAACGACTTGTGTTTTTGTCATTGTCTAGCTGCCTGATTCCCTTTGTCTTGAGCTTAATTCATGGATAGATACCCTGACATTTTCCTATAATATTTACTGGTACAATTCAGAATTCATAGTTGCATTAATGATGGACAGCCATTTGTCCGAAATGATATAGGGTTTCCTGCCTGAGCAGGGGGTTGGGCTAGATGACCTCCAAGGTCCCTTCCAACTTTATTAATTATTATTATTATTATTATTATTATTATTATTATTATTATTATTATTAATTATTATTATTACTATTATTACTACTACTACTACTACTGCTACTGCTACTGCTACTATTATCTATATAAATAAAAATGTAACTGTTTGTTTGTTCAAAATCTTAAATCTCCGAAAGTTCTTCACCGATTGCTTTGAAATTTTGACACAACGTTGCATTCGAATACGCGCGTGTTTTTATATACCTACTATTATATAGATGTCACACCTGTGACAGGTAAAAACATGTTTTGAAAAACAGCGCCATCTGTTGGACGTAAAAGCCACTTAGCAACTGCTTAGTAATTGGTTGAAATTACAACAGACACCCCCCCCCCAAAGATGGTCTGATTCCAGAATTCTGATGACGGCATCCCTCCCCAAGTCCACCAGAGTGCATCTTGGACACTTGGCAACCAGCTCATCAGTATGGCTGGTTGCAGCATACTGTGGTTTCCGATAAAAGACACCCATAAGAATGAATTAATTTGCTTAAAGACTGCCACAAAAAAAGTTGTAAAATCAGGTCGGTCACATGGGCACCTCAACTTATGACCGTCAAGTCTTAACAACAGAAAAGCAATAGCATTTTGGTTTATAAACCCACCCCTTAGTGCTTTTATAGCATTCTCTGGGCAGTTTACAATGTCATAGCATTATTTGCATGGTCCTCATTTTACCAACCTCAGAAGGATGGAAAGTTGAATCAACCTTGAGCTCCATCAGGATCGAACTCCAGGTTATGGATAGAGTTTGCCTGCAATACTGCATTATAACACTGTGCCACCAGGGCTGTTATGAAAAAAAATCCGTAAGAGAAATTGCAGGGTCCATTACGGTTATAGATTGAGGACTATTTATTTTGCCATGTTTCTCAGATGAGATAAGGTTCTTACACCGGAATGCAATGTATGCTTTTTGTCAAACATAACAGTTTCATTGAAACAAAAAAGTTATATTTTGGTTAGATCCATCCACAGAACATTCTTCCAATAACCTTTTGATTTGCTTGGATCATTTTCCTCAGGAAATAAACAATTGTAACACTCTGATTCATTTGCTTAATTGGATTCTCTTTATCTAATTTTAGAACTTGTGTGGAAACCAGATCAAGTTTTAGGTTATATTTATGCAGAAATACTGAAAATTCAAACAAGTTCACAAACTTTTAAGCACTGCTGCAGATGTAACTAAGTAGCAGTGGCTCTAAATAGGAAATACTTTATGGTGAATCTTCCTCTTTTTTAAAATAGCCTTAGTAATAAAACTTTCTTCTGAGTCACGGCCATTTGAAACCATTATATTTTCAAAGTATTAGAAAAAACAGAATCTAACCTTGGAAATGATGTGACAGTGCAAATAGCTACATCTTTTTTTAGTACTGAAGCAGCTTCCTGGCGTCGCTTTCTCATGTTGTCCTGTACAGTATTAAATTCAGACATTGTTCCTCCATAGGGCTGCCCAGGAGTCCCTTCGATCATGTAGCTTCCGTATTCTGGTCTCCATAATGTTGGATGGCTGAAAAATCAAATGAAATCTGAAAGTATTTTCTATAACAAAGTATACTTACATAACATGCAACTGTAATTTAGCTTTTAACTCTGAACCATGCAAACACAGGTAAAAACCTTGACTCAGGATGGTGATGGCTTAATCCAGTACCTTAATTTGCTTACAACAGGTGTCCCCAACCTGTGGGCCGTGAGGGGATTGCAACTGGGCCGCGGAAACAGCCGGCAAGCACACATGCGCACCCTCACTTGTGCGAGTAGCGTGCGCACGCTCCATTTGCATGAACACTAGGCGTGCGTGCATGTCACTAACATAAATGGAGCTGAATGCACATGCGCTTGCCAGCTGTTCAAGTGGAACCATCACCTCTCCCTTCGACCAGTCTGCAAAGCCAAAAATGTTGGGGGATTTTGGTTTAGAATGTGTTTTATGGTTATCTTATTATCTTTTAGGGAGAAAATATGCAATAATGTAAGTACAGCAGCACTGTACCACACATAATTAATCTTCAGGTCATCAAAACCAATGAAGATATTTAAAAACATTGTATTTGCCCATTCCTCAAATATAAAATTAAATATTTTAATAATTAAATATTAATTAAATTAAAAAGATATGCCACTGTATTGCTGCAAGTTAAAAACACTGATCTTTTAGGCTACATGCAAACAGGTATTATTTATGAAAATGCATTTCTCATTGTTTAGAAGAGAGCTAATTTGGTGAATTGATTAAAGAAACCAGTTACAACTGAGAGATTGCAAATTTTGGCCTGTATTAGCTAGCTGGATAACTTTGGGACCAGTCATTCTTTCTCATGGCAATGGCAAACTACTTCCAAAAACATTGCTGTAAAAACTCCATGGACCAGTCCAGGCAGGAGTCAAAAGTCACTTGTAATAGACAGATAAACTGAAATACATGCAGATTAATAACCTGGTTAAATTTCAGCATGTATTTTTATGAGCTGATGGTACTTACTTTGGATTTGTTCTTTCACCTTTTTCTTGCAAAGTTTGAAGTACTCCTTCTCCAGTTAAAGACAACCGTGCTCTCTTATTTTTATGGTCAAAAGCTACTAACATATATTCCACCTAAAAGACAAAGTAAGTTTATAATATAATTTTTAGTTCACAAAACATAAAAACACCAAGAAGTTCACAAAATGGTCACCTGAGGAATTATAATTTTTAAAAGCAGCCTTCATGGTAATGTTTTCTAAAAAATATATACTTTTTTATTTTTGCATATGAAGCTGCAAATTTTACAAGTCTTTTTTGCCCACAATATATCAGTAAAGAGTAATATTTACTCATTAGTTGCACAATGGCTTCTAGCCTCCTCGGCGTGGTTTTGATCAAGGATGAAAGCCTGCCTAAGCTTCTTTCCCAATCCATTCTACTTAAGTTTATCTCAATATTTTGTTCACAAATGTTCACTTTTAAGACTGCAGCTACTCAAAATATAGAAGGCAACTAAAGTGAATGATAGAAAACTATAGCATCCAGCATTACAAACATAGCCAAAATCCAAATAAAACCCATCTTAGTCCTTTTTAAATCACAAGAGTTTAAATGAGGCTATTAAAAAGGTATGTATATTGTATTTAACAATATAAACTGTCTTAAGAAATATAAACTGTATACCTTTCAGTACAATTTTATGGCTTGCTGATTCAAACTGTTTTTCTTGCTGACTTCATGGGAATGACAAAGCTATCTTATCGACCTTTCCAACATGCAATTTATTTACAATGTGGTCCTTGTGCAGAATAACAGGACATTATTTTGTACCAAATTGAACTAAACAGAACTTAGCCGCTATTCAAGTCTATCCTAGCAGCCACGTCCAGTTACCTTGCCCGAGTTCAAAAC